>NW_028241362.1:0-48464 GCF_964263255.1 Lissotriton vulgaris | reverse complement strand
GTGCAAATGGCACGAACCCTCCAAAAGTTCACATACTCCTCAAGTTCTCATTGCTTACTGTCCTGAATAGACTATATCTTCATGCCACCCATTGAAATGGCCTCCATCCTCCCTAAAGGTCCTTCAGATCCCTCCTATGTGAGATTACGCTTCGGTCCCAGGCAGGTTCATATCAGGGATTATGAAGGTTGAATGCTTAGAGCCTCCAAGATCTCCACCTGGCAGATGTACTAAGGGAGGGTTTCATCGAATTCTTTGAACTCAACTCGGACAAAGACCCATCATAGGTGATCTAATGAAGGCCTTCAAAGCAGTCATTAGGGCTAAAGACCTCACTTACTATAGAGGTAAGGAGCAAGGAATGGAATGGTAGATAGAGGACCTTAAGGAACAACACTGAAGCCTAGACGAATAGTGATTTGAGGACCCCAAAAAAGCCACAATGCATTCAGTACTTATGACTAAAGATACTCTCCATTTTCACTTGCTAGAAACATCGAGATATCCCTGCCTCCTCTCCCTTCACTGCACATACGAATGGGAAGACAACGTTTTGCCTGGCATAAAAAGACGCAGACACCAGAATTATGCCAATGGTCTGGGATACCCAGGGACAGCCACTTCAGAAAGCTGCTGAAAGCATGCATACATTTGCCAGATAGTACAAAAACCTGTATGCTCTCCAGGAACCTTGCGTTTGCAGGTGCTCGCGCTCACCGACACAGAGGAATTAGATTTGCTGCTCACAGAAACTGGAATACAACAAGCCATCACTGCAGTGCCCTATGGGAAGACGAAAGGGTGTAATCGAATTCTTTTTAAATTTGTAAAACAATACTCCTCACCCCACTCCACCCAGCTGCATATCAAGAGATGTGTGAAACCAGTAGGTTACCATATGACCTTTATAGGGCCACTCGTGTTTTTTCCCAAGTCCAGAGCACCATCACATCTCTACAACTCCTACAGACCAACATCTCTTATGAACACTGAAACAAAACTAAGAGTGAAAGTATTCAAACATGATGCAGAAGATCAGCACCATCGTTAACCCTCATCAAAGTGGCTTTATGCCCCGACGAAGTACCAGGCACCAATAGTCGGCAAGGGATTCCCCCAGCTCTCAGTTGACTTCAAGAAAGCATTTGACACAGTATACTGGTCCATGGTGTTAGCAGTTTTAGAAAAGATGGGTTTTGGCTGGCTTTTCCAAGATTTCTTAGGGCACTCTGCTCCTCTCTGTGGGCTCGCATATGCTTGAATGGTGCCACGTCCCCCCTTTTTAAGTTGCAGTGACACACACTAGGGGTGGCCCCCTCCCATCTCCTTTGTTCCTTGATTATAGAGCCTTTGGCTCAGATGCAACATACATTTTTGTGGATTCTGAGGCATACGAGCCACAAGAGTCCAGAGGATTAAAAATCCCTCTATGTGCATGATCTTCTCGTTATCCGATGCCCCCAAATCACTATCCTTAGAGTTTCCAATTACTGCAAGATTTTGGTGATGCCTCCTGGCTGTGG
This sequence comes from Lissotriton vulgaris, assembly GCF_964263255.1. Classification (NCBI taxonomy): domain Eukaryota; kingdom Metazoa; phylum Chordata; class Amphibia; order Caudata; family Salamandridae; genus Lissotriton; species Lissotriton vulgaris. The sequence continues at coordinate 46,941 of NW_028241362.1, read as the reverse complement.
GTGAACTGGGGAAGTCAATATGCTTTTCGGTAGTGGACAGCCCACTAAAAAATGATGGCATATCACAACTAACGGGGTCCTCTAGTCACTTCAAGTATGTGAGTATGATGGCCACATCCAACCAGCGCAGGAGCTGGGACCCTCTTATAAGCCCATTACAAGCTGGGATCTAGTGGGACCTGAGAAGCTGGTCCAAAGTGCCAATCAATGTTATGGGTGAGGGTACACTGGTTAACATGGTGGCCCTCCCGCATTTCCTATATAAGGTCCAGAATTATCAATATCTACTTCCCCAAGCCTTATTTCAACCATTGCAAAACGTTTATAATGGTCTGGTTTGTTCCTACAGGTTTCAGTGTACAGAGGCCACAGTTGACAGGCCCAACCCACAGCTCTACTGCTGGGCATCCCAAGTCATTCCTCTGAACAACTGGCTAATCTGCGATAGAGGGAATAAGGTGGTTCCCCTTGAACGACTTATACTACAACCCAGTGACTTATACTCCATAATATATGGTGTCCCAACTCCTCATAGGCTGCCCATGATTACCAGAACTCCACTAGAGTGCTGGAAAGGTAGCAGTCAAGCACATCAGCTGATAGGGCAGAATGACCATGGTACCCCACCTTGTAATGGCCAACATAATGGATTTCCAGGAATGGAACCTTATAGACATTGCCACAATTGGTGATGTGTGGGTCAACTGCTGCATGTACTCCTACAATGAATTGGCTGTTGACTTCACAAGAGTGGGATTTTCAAGTACCTGCAGCTATGGCTTGCCCTCATACACATATGTTAATGGGATGCAGGCATTGCAGGAGTACTCATTTTTAAAACATGGTCACCATGGCGCAACTCAGACAGAAAGGCATATCACAAATCTATAGGACACCTATCTTTTCCGGAGTCTCTGAGAAATATGGGGAAAACGTCTTGGTGCCTTAGAGGATGACGACTGGGCTGCTGCGAATGTGCAATGCTCAATCGGATGCATGCGGGTGCTATAACGATATACATGTTATATGGGAATTCCCAGTTACTGCCTAATTTTGGCACATTATAAACACACCTGAAGATGGTACTGTGTACGTTTTTACAATGGACCCTTGCGTGGCACTGCTGAGAATCATGGATGGCTGAGAGTGTGACTGGAGTGCATGTTTACTGGTTTGACTTGGAGACCTACTTGAAAACGAAATTTAGCAAAGAAATGACAAAATGCTGCTCATCCGATTCTCTAAAAGGGAAAGGTGGCATGGACAGATGCACACTGGTGAAGATAATACTCAATAAGGAAAGAGTTTCTCAAACAAAATACCAGAGAATTTGCAGGCATATACATCAAAGTAAATACCGGGAGCAAAGGGGCAGATTCTCAGAATCTGCCCTCTTGCTCCCGGTATTTTTGCATTTAGGATGCATCATCCCAAATGCAAAAATCGCAATTTACGGAATCTTTAAATTGAGATTCCTTAAATTGCGATTGCATTTAAGGAATCCCAAATTGAGATTCCTTAAATGCAATGCATGAAAGTTAAAAAAAATTGCGAATTCGCTAATAGGAGTAGCAAATTACCATGAAGTTGAACTTCATGGTAATTTGCTAAAACTTTGAAAAAAGCACTTTTGTGCATTTTTCAAAGTTTCATGTTGCGCACTCACATGCCCTTAGGGCATGTGTGTGTGCAACATATGTGCAGAGATCAATTTCAGGGGGTGAAACAGGGTGTCATTTTGACACCCTTGCACCCTTGAAATTGCATGAGCAATTTGCGAGTACCTACTGGTACTCGCAAATTGCTCATGCAATCTCCAAATCATTCCTATGGGCCTGTAGGCTACGTTGATGCATCTGCCAGTTTGTCCCATATAGACATCGAGACCTAGGGCCCGTGATCTGAAGCAAAGGGGGCTCTGGAAGCTGATAGCCAAATGGATTGTTGGGAAATGGCTAGTTCACAGGTTTGTGGGGGGAGGAAGGGTCAGGGGTTTATGTAGGTGTGTGTGTGCACATGAGGGGGTGCATGTGTGTGTATATATGTGTGTGTGCTATTAGATGTGGTTATGGAAGCGTACAGGTACACATATTATTTTCATGACTTGGCAACATGCTGTTTTATCCAGTTTGAAAAGCAAATAAAATGCTTTATCAAAAAAGATTTCTTTATTGCTGACTTGTTTCGTGATAAACTCCTACCTCAAACCAAATGCAATTAACATAAATAAGGACAAACATAGACAACAACAGATGCTATACAGATTCAATGTTACTAGATAGACCTATGATTAGTAATTTGCAATGTATGAAACACCTCGAAATAAAGAAAACAGACTAAGCACATATTTTCTAATCTGTTTCTCCATTTCATGCTCACATCTCCGCTTATTCATAAATATCCATTTATGATGTAAACATCAAAACGGTAGGTAATCTCTTGTATTCCTATTTCCTATGTCTCATTACGTAATTCACGTCATATATGGAGAGAGATTCAGCACAAATTCACATTGTGAACTTCGACAGTAGGTAGTTAAGGGAAGGTCAGTGTTTCTATAGGAAAAGCATTTTTCAACCTGCCTATATCTTTGGTGCCAGTGCACAGCTAATTGTAGTTGTGCAGGGAAAGTTTTAGAGTGATCCATTAAGCGGCAGTCGAGGAAAAGTAGCTCAAAAAAGTTAATTTCCTATGTAAATTCTCATAGAGTCTTTGGAAACGCCTTCAGCCTGGCTGAAACGCTGGAAGGAATCACACCACATGTGGCAGAAAGGCAGCTTTAGGTCCATAGATTATGCGTTCAGTTATTTGTTGTAATTCCATTCAGTAGGTTGCAAGATATTAAAGGAAGTCCACATTTGTACATCTATGATTGCGAAGCCTTCGCGAATAATGACAAGCTCGAGAGATCTGCAGAGCTCTGATTGGATGTCAACACTTCAACCAGGAAGTGTTGGCTGCCATACAAGGACTCAGCTGCAGCCGAATCCCAAATAAATACAAAAAAAAAGAAAAGGGAGGAGGGTAGGTATACCCTAAACCCCTAGCTTTGGTCCTGGGGTCCCAGAGAGACCCTGTCAGGCGAAAAAAGCAGTTGTTTGAATTCACAGTGATATTTGTGGATATTCCCAAATATCACTGTGAATTTAAAAAAAACAAGTGCAGTCTCCCGCACTTGTTTTTAATGTACCACCCAGGTTGGTCAGGTCCAGGGAGCATGTAGACATTTATAAAAATATAGGGGACACACAGGCCCCCATCCAAGGCCTTATTTATGCCCCAGAGGCCACCACCTCCCTGGTGCTTTTGGTAAACATATTTGGGGTGCCTCACAGACAACCCTAGGCCTCAGGGACCAATAATCTTCCAGGGGCATAAAATAAAAAAATAGATGGAGGGTCTTGCATGCCCCACATGGGCATTAGGGACCACCACCTCCCTGGGGCTACAATAAACATTAAAGAGGGGGACCACATGGACATCCATCCCTGGGACCACCACCTCCCCTGGGGTAAATACCTTTTTAAAATAAAGGTGGGTGGGCATTTTTGTGTTTACAGTAGTGGTTTAGAAAACATAGGACTATCCCCTAAGAACTGTCTCTCACTTGATAAGTGAGTGTAATAGTTGACAAGGCTACAGTGAGCTCTGTGTGACTCTCACCTGTGTATTCTTGCCTTAAAAAAACTTAGACCAGTATTTTATGAAGTATATTGAAGTTTACTTTGCTTGATGAGGTCATCAGTGATGTCATTTGAGATGTCATCAGTGATGTCATCAGTGAAGTCACTGTCCATGTCATGAGTGATGTAATATATGAGGTCATAAGCAGTGCATTACAGGTTTGTAATTTATAGTTAGCTTAGGTAACTATAACTGCTGAATTTCAATGGTTTTGTTTGTAAAACATTTGAACCTAACTATAACATCCCTGTGACCTTTGTTTTTTGTGAATTCGCCAATTTTATTAATATAAATTGTACTAAAATTATACCTATAATTCAATTAGGTAAAATAAATGTTTACACATTTATACATACATTTTATTAACACACATTATTATGCAATCCAAAACAAACAATTAACAAATGAACTTAAGATAACTTATTTAATTTTTTACTAATGTAAAACAGAAAGTCTTTCTCCGTTTTCCTCTCTTTATGGATCCGCAGATCAACTGCAATCATAAATCTGGTCCCCAGCCATGTTGAAAACCATACCCTAAATCAATAATTTCAGTTTCACGTCTCTCTGGAGACAGTCTATGCAGCACAGCTCCATGGTATGTTTTCCTTTCCTTCAAAAGAAGAGAAATTCAAAGTTAAGATCACTTCTGCTGAAGGTCAAAGAGAATGGAAAGGCTGTCTAAGTGTCTGATTATGGAAGTATAAATGGGTATATGAGTGTCTGTGTGGGTGGGTGACTATGTGTGTGAGTGGTTGAGTGGATATGTGAGTGAGCACATCAGTCCCTCTGTGGCACTGATACTCTCACTCACTGAATGTGTGAGTAGCTGTAATGGTGTGTGACAGGGTGTCCAAGTGGTTCTATTAGTGGTGGATACATAAGTGTTGTGTGGGTGTATTAATGTATGATATAAGGGCCTCTGTCACTGTCTGGCTTGGTGGGTGAGTGGCTATATGTTTTTCTATATATGTATGTAAGTGGCTGCTTGGGTGGATGACAGTGTATATCTGGATGTATGGTCATGTAAGTGTGTGTAACTAACTGTGCAGAATACATGACTGGCTATAAAGGCATGTGCGTGGGTGTGACAGAGTCTGTATAGTTGTGTGAATTATATTGCAAGTGGATGAATAGGTGAGTAAATGATATGTGAATGGTTTTATGGGTATGTGACTGAGTGTGTCAGGCGCTGTCTGAGTATATGAGTGGTGGGTGAATGAGTACTTTGTGGCAGTGTACCTGGGTGTGCAAGTACCTCCCTGACTTTGTGAAACGGTGCAAATTACATAATATTAAATTACATACTACCCGACTCCCATATTACACAAGGACACTGGATAGGGTATCTTCCCCCAATTTGGAACTTTTAATATTTAGAGTAGAGCGCGTTCAGGCTACTGAATGGACAGGTGCTCTGGTATCACCCTCCTGGGGGTAGTAAAAAGGAGTTCTGCACTGCATTATTAGACAGACTGGCACGTCATGTCTTGAACGCTAACAAATTTTTACTGATTGGAGATCTTAACCATCATTTAGAGCTGCTTTTCAATCCGGATTCTGCCAGTTTAATAGCAGCCCTGGAATCTCTTGATCTGTTATTAAGAGTTGCTAGCCCCACTCACAGGGCGGGCCATACGCTAGACGCCATTTTTTCTTACAAATCTGAATTGGCAGTTGAGCCCCCTCAAGTACTTAGTTGGACTGACCATATGGCTCTAAGATTCTCGGTGCTGCCTGCGCCTTCAGTAGAACTGCCAAGCCATGTCTTCCCTGGACCGGAAACAAGCTTCCGAGGACCGGTTTCTGGCATTCCAGCCTTCTTCAGCCCGGCTTGCTTGAATCCAGTGGCAAAGTGAGCAAGGGACTCACGTCTGAGTATACCCTGCCACACTTATGGCAGCCAAAAGCGGTACAAAAGGGGTTGGTGATGGACAGAGCTTCTGAATCAATCAGACACTCACACCCAGTCAAGAGATCTGGGTTTAATCCATTACCGTTCTTTAGCCCACTCTGCCACCCCAGTTCCGACATGGCTATATGCAAATAAGTCTGACCCTCTGCCTCATGGGAACAGTGCAACCCGAACTGCCAAGCCATGTCTTCCCTAGACCGGAAACACGCTTTTGAGGACCGGTTTCTGGCATTCCAGCCTTCTTTAGCCCGGCTTGCTTGAATCCAGTGGCAAAGTGAGCAAGGGACTCACGTCTGAGTATACCCTGCCACACTTATAGCGGCCAAAAGCGGTACAAAAGGGGTTGGTGATGGACAGAGCTTCTGAATCAATCAGACACTTACACCCAGTCAATAGATCTGGGTTTAATCCATTACCGATCTTTAGCCCACTCTGCCACCCCAGTTCAGACATGGCTATATGCAAATCAGTCTGACCCTGTGCCTCATGGGAACAGTGCAGCCCGAACTGCCAAGCCATGTCTTCACTGGACCGGAAACAAGCTTCCAAGGACCGGTTTCTGGCATTCCAGCCTTCTTCAGCCCGGCTTGCTTGAATCCAGTGGCAAAGTGAGCAAGGGACTCACGTCTGAGTATACCCTGCCACACTTATGGCGGCCAAAAGCGGTACAAAAGGGGTTGGTGATGGACAGAGCTTCTGAATTAATCAGACACTCACACCCAGTCAAGAGATCTGGGTTTAATCCATTACCGTTCTTTAGCCCACTCTGCCACCCCAGTTCAGACATGGTGATATGCAAATCAGTCTGGCCCTGTGCCTCATGGGAACAGTGCAGCCCGAACTGCCAAGCCATGTCTTCCCTGGACCGGAAACAAGCTTCCGAGGACCGGTTTCTGGCATTCCAGCCTTCTTTAGCCCAGCTTGCTTGAATCCAGTGGCAAAGTGAGCAAGGGACTCACGTCTGATTATACCCTGCCACACTTATAGCGGCCAAAAGCGGTACAAAAGGGGTTGGTGATGGACAGAGCTTCTGAATCAATCAGACACTTACACCCAGTCAATAGATCTGGGTTTAATCCATTACCGATCTTTAGCCCACTCTGCCACCCCAGTTCAGACATGGCTATATGCAAATCAGTCTGACCCTGTGCCTCATGGGAACAGTGCAGCCCGAACTGCCAAGCCATGTCTTCACTGGACCGGACACAAGCTTCCAAGGACCGGTTTCTGGCATTCCAGCCTTCTTCAGCCCGGCTTGCTTGAATCCAGTGGCAAAGTGAGCAAAGGACTCACGTCTGAGTATACCCTGCCACACTTATGGCGGCCAAAAGCGGTACTAAAGGGGTTGGTGATGGACAGAGCTTCTGAATCAATCAGACACTCACACCCAGTCAAGAGATCTGGATTTAATCCATTACCGTTCTTTAGCCCACTCTGCCACCCCAGTTCAGACATGGCTACAGGCAAATCAGTCTGACCCTGTGCCTCATGGGAACAGTGCAGCCCGAACTGCCAAGCCATGTCTTCCCTGGACCCGAAACAAGCTTCCGAGGACCGGTTTCTGGCATTCCAGCCTTCTTCAGCCCGGCTTGCTTGAATCCAGTGCAAAGTGAGCAAGGGACTCACGTCTGAGTATACCCTGCCACACTTATGGCGGCCAAAAGCGGAACAAAAGGGGTTGGTGATGGACAGAGCTTCTGAATCAATCAGACACTCACACCCAGTCAAGAGATCTGGGTTTAATCCATTACCGTTCTTTAGCCCACTCTGCCACCCCAGTTCAGACATGTCTATATGCAAATCAGTCTGATCCTGTGCCTCATGGGAACAGTGCAGCCCGAACTGCCAAGCCATGTCTTCCCTGGACCGGAAACAAGCTTCCGAGGACCGGTTTCTGGCATTCCAGCCTTCTTCAGCCCGGCTTGCTTGAATCCAGTGGCAAAGTGAGCAAGGGACTCACGTCTGAGTATACCCTGCCACACTTATGGCGGCCAAAAGCGGTACAAAAGGGGTTGGTGATGGACAGAGCTTCTGAATCAATCAGACACTCACACCCAGTCAAGAGATCTGGGTTTAATCCATTACCGTTCTTTAGCCCACTCTGCCACCCCAGTTCAGACATGGCTATATGCAAATCAGTCTGACCCTGTGCCTCATGGGAACAGTGCAGCCCGAACTGCCAAGCCATGTCTTCCCTGGACCGGAAACAAGCTTCCGAGGACCGGTTTCTGGCATTCCAGCCTTCTTCACCCCGGCTTGCTTGAATCCAGTGGCAAAGTGAGCAAGGGACTCACGTCTGAGTATACCCTGCCACACATATGGCGGCCAAAAGCGGTACAAAAGGGGTTGGTGATGGACAGAGCTTCTGAATCAATCAGACACTCACACCCAGTCAAGAGATCTGGGTTTAATCCATTACCGTTCCTTAGCCCACTCTGCTACCCCAGTTCAGACATGGCTATATGCAAATCAGTCTGACCCTGTGCCTCATGGGAACAGTGCAGCCTGAACTGCCAAGCCATGCCTTCCCTGGACCGGAAACAAGCTTCCGAGGACCGGTTTCTGGCATTCCAGCCTTCTTCAGCCCGGCTTGCTTGAATCCAGTGGCAAAGTGAGCAAGGGACTCACGTCTGAGTATACCCTGCCACACTTATGGCGGCCAAAAGCGGTACAAAAGGGGTTGGTGATGGACAGAGCTTCTGAATCAATCAGACACTCGCACCCAGTCAAGAGATCTTGGTTTAATCCATTACCGTTCTTTAGCCCACTCTGCCACCCCAGTTCAGACATGGCTATATGCAAAGCAGTCTGACCCTGTGCCTCATGGGAACAGTGCAGCCCGAACTGCCAAGCCATGTCTTCCCTGGACCGGAAACAAGCTTCCGAGGACCGGTTTCTGGCATTCCAGCCTTCTTCAGCCCGGCTTGCTTGAATCCCGTGGCAAAGTGAGCAAGGGACTCACGTCTGAGTATACCCTGCCACACTTACCGCTTTTAGCCGCCATAAGTGTGGCAGGGTATGTTCAGACGTGAGTCCCTTTAATTTTTGATTAAAAGAAACAGAGCAGTGATTTGAAAGCGGATCCCCATGACCGCAACGCCCACCGCCTGTGAGTGCATTGGAGGTTCTGCGTGGCACGGAGAGCTTTGATATATATTAGGACGCTATGCCGAAGTATGGCTGTCCATGCCTATTTGCTCACCTGGTGCGAGTGGCTGCTGCAGTCCGAGGGGGGCCAAGGAGGACCTTGTGGACATTGGGAGTGCTTCTGGGATTACATCGCCACCCACCCACATATTCCTGACGACGCCGGTGGTAACTTGTCCACATCTCCCACACCGCCGACCCGAATGCATCGGACTATTGGATTCTGGGAGTTGGAGTCCGGGTATTCACCGCGGCAACCAACAGGTATGTTGCATTATCAACAAGGGGGAGGAGTTTGCAGGACTTACAAATTCAAGTTGGGTGATTGGGACAGAATGGTGATGAAATCACTGCAATACAGGGCGCTGAGGAAGACTTCAGGCCAAAATGCATCTGCCGCTATTGCTGCTGCTGCCAATTAAAGCTTGGTCTGTTCCTGAATTCCCCCTCTGGCCTCTGATTCTTCTACTTGTGGAGGGATGTTTCATCATATATACTGCACCAGCCAGCGGTGCAGCTCGGATGGCCCTGCAGCTCCAAGTTACCAGGTCTAAATCTGGCAAATTTTCACTGCTCTGCAACGAGATCAAGGCTTGGGATACCGAGAAGACCGGAGTCCGCCACTTCACCCAGGACAGCGCAGGCGGAGCGAGGTATTCCACCTCCATTAGGACGCTATGCCGAAGTATGGCTGTCCCTGCCTATTTGCTCACCTGGTGCGAGTGGCTGCTGCAGTCCGAGGGGGGCCAGGGAGGACCTTTTGGACATTGGGAGTGCTTCTGGGATTACAACGCCACCCACCCACATATTCCTGACGACGCCGGTGGTAACTTGTCCACATCCCCCACACCGCCGACCCGACTGCATCGGACTATTGCATTCTGGGAGTTGGAGTCCGGGTATTCACCACGGCAACCAACAGGTGTGTTGCATTATCAAAAAGGGGGAGGAGTTCGCAGGACTAACAAATTCAAGTTGGGTGATTGGGACAGTATGGTGATGAAATCTGCCGCTATTGCTGCTGCTGCCAATTAAAGCTTGGTCTGTTCCTGAATTCCCCCTCTGGCCTCTGATTCTTCTAATGTTTCGTTATATATATATATATATATATATATATATATATATATATATATATATATATATATATATATATATATAGATAGATATATATATATATATATATATATATATATATATATATATTACCTACTGGCGGTCGCCAGTAGGTATATATAGTTAGGATATTTTCTCTATGGGATTTTTGAAAATTCTATGTCTAATAACTTTGGCGTTTGTGGACGGAATTGGCTGAAATTTTCAGGAAAATGGAACATTTTGTTTCTGAGCAGCCCCTGACAATTTGGGGGGGTTTCATCAAGGGGGGGCCGAGAAAAAAGGGGGGTCCCAAAACACGTTTTTCCCATGTTAATTTCCATAGGGCGGTTGGCCTCACTTTTAGCTCGAACGGCTGAATGGATTTGCACGAAACTTGGCAAAATTGTAGGAACTGTTAGCCCGATGTGCCTTTGCTATGTCTCAATATATGTGCTCCAGTGGATTTTGAGTAATTTAGGTTCAAAAAAAGATATATATCTGGGCGGAGCCTAACCACACATCTGATCTGATTGGCTGTCAGCACTTCATCCAAGAAGTGTTGGCAGCCATCTTGGGACCAATATACATGATAGCACCTCATTAAAAAGCATTGTAGTTAATAGAGGGTTTTAGGACTTTAGTTACATTATAAATCATTTGTTGATGGTGCCATACTCGTTTTAGGAATTGTGGTAGGTTCTAAGGTGATTTTACCATGTGAAAAAACCTTCTGCTGTGATATCATGAATACTGTTTGAAAGAATACTAATATCTCATGATTTTCCCACAGTGGTTTGGAAGGGGATCTATAAGCTAAACTGAAAGCATATTTTCTGTAAATTCACATTATCTTTCTCAGTCATGTGAAAATGAAGTCTGACATTCTCAGTAAAACATGTACATCCAACAAGGACAGAGACTGTCAGTTGATTCCTTTGTGTTCTACTGCAGCCTCCTAGAGTGTTCTAAAGAACAACTAGAGCGCTAACAGTCCTACTTATTACAAAGGTATGGCACACCTGAAGCCATCTTGATTGGAATAAAGTGGTAACTCTTATTTAATTTAAAAAGAAACAACATGAGGGGGTATATTTTGCCATAGAAAGTATGATTAGTGCTGCAGAATGAAAAATGAGGGCACATTTTGAGTGACTTCTCAAATCCTTTTCTATTTCATTAAAACATTCTGACATGCAGTCTCCCAAAATGGCCACCAGAGACAAAAGAGCCCAAATGTAGCCCAAATATCACCCAGATGTAGCCCAAGTATAGCCCAATGACAGAATGTCCCAGAGTGTTCTAAAGAACAACTAGAGCGCTAACAGTCCTACTTATTACAAAGGTATGGCACACCTGAAGCCATCTTGATTGGAATAAAGTGGTATCTCTTAAAACATTTAATTTAAAAAGAAACAACATGAGGGGGTATATTTTGCCATAGAAAGGATGATTAGTGCTGCAGAATGAAAAATTAGGGCACATTTTGAGTGACTTCTCAAATCCTTTTCTATTTCATTAAAACATTCTGACATGCAGTCTCCCAAAATGGCCACCAGAGACAAAAGAGCCCAAATGTAGCCCAAATATCACCCAGATGTAGCCCAAGTATAGCCCAATGACAGAATGTCCCAGAGTGTTCTAAAGAACAACTAGAGCGCTAACAGTCCTACTTATTACAAAGGTATAGCACACCTGGAGCCATCGTGATGGGAATAAAGTGGTAACTCTTAAAACATTTAATTTAAAAAGGAACAAAATGAGGGGGTATATTATGCAATAGAAGGTATTATTAGTGCTGCAGAAAGAAAAATTAGGGCACATTTTGAGTGACTTTTCAAATCCTCGTCTATTTCATTAAAAAATTCTGACATGCAGTCTCTCAAAATGGCCACCAGAGACAAAAGAGCCCAAATGTAGCCCATATATCACCCAGATGTAGCCCAAGTATAGCCCAATGACAGAATGTCCCAGAGTGTTCTAAAGAACAACTAGAGCGCTAACAGTCCTACTTATTACAAAGGTATGGCACACCTGAAGCCATCTTGATTGGAATAAAGTGGTAACTCTTAAAACATTTAATTTAAAAATGAACAAAATGAGGGGGTATATTTTGCCATATGAATTATGATTAGTGCTGCAGAAAGAAAAATTAGGGCACATTTTGAGTGACTTCTCAAACCCTCTTCAATTTCATTAAAAAAATTCTGACATGCAGACTGAAACATGCACTTTGAATACCAGCAGCAGACGTCCCTGGTGAGCAGTAACTTTACTACAGTGATCTAATGTGCAACTAGAGTGCTAACATTCAGAATTTATGGCAAATGTGTGACACATCTGAATGCCTTCTTGATGGAACCAAAGTAAACAAGCATTGAAAATGCAATAGTTCTCCCCCTCGTTTAAGTTAAAGCCATTCTGAAAAAACCATAGGTTATAGACCATATATAGTTAGGAATTAGCATTTACAAAACCTTGAAAATTCACTGAAAAAACCATAGGTTATAGACCATATATAGTTAGGAATTCGCATTTACAAAACCTTATTTTACTCACACAAAACCATTGAAATTCCATATATAGTTAGTTGCACTAACTATATATCGCGCACCCGCAATCCACTGCTGATGATGTCACATATTACATCATTCATGACATGATCAGTGACATCACTGATGACATCACTGATGACATCTCAAATGACATCACTGATGACATCACTGATGACAACATCCAGTGACTGTATGTTTCTGTAAAGTTAAAATATGTCTTACATATTGAAGAATGAGTGGATGTATAAGTGTTTGGATGAAGGATTTAGTAGGTGCATGACTGACTGTATGAGTGAGTGATTAAATGTGTCTCACTGAGTGCATGGGTTAGTGACTAAACTGTCTTAATTTGTGCATCATTATGTCTGTTGTTCTGTAAACTGTTGCATGTGTTGATAAGTAGCTATATGAGTAACTATATGGGTTATTGATTGGTTGCCCAAGTATTTGTATGGGAGACTGAGTGTGTGTGTGGGTGGCTGGGAGGTGTATGACTCTGTGCATAGATGTGTGAGCAGTTGATTCACTAGATGTATGGTTTCAAAAGTGCATGTGGAAACAGCTGTATGGGCGGTTGACTGTGTGCATGAGTGTATTGGTGAGTGAATGGATATCTCAGTGCTACATGTCAAAGTAAGTACATATGTAAAACACAGTACATGTGAGAGTTGACATATATAAATAACTGTGCATAAGAGCCAGTGAATGTGTGAGTGGCTGTATGGATCATTGTGAACTTGTATCAGGGATTGTATAGGAGAGTAAATATGTGTTAGTATATGTTTGAATAAGTAAAGTTTGTATAACTGTATAGTTGAGTAAATGGAGGTGTGATTGATTCTTTGCATGCCTGACTAGGTGTGTGAGTAACTCCATGGATGAGTGACAGTCTGTGAGTGTCTGTTTACACTGATTGTATCTAAGGTTATATTAGAGTCTGAAGAGGTTCATCGTATTATCACATGAATGATATCATCAGTGATGTGATCAGTAATGTCAAATGAGATGTCATCAGTGATGTCATCAGTGATGTCATTTGAGATGTCATCAGTGATGTCATTTGAGATGTCATCAGTGATGTCATCAGTGATGTCACTGACCATGTCATGAATGATGTAATATGTGACATCATCAGCAGTGGATTGCGGGTGCGCGATATATAGTTAGTGCAACTAACTATATATGGAATTTCAATGGTTTTGTGTGAGTAAAATAAGGTTTTGTAAATGCGAATTCCTAACTATATATGGTCTATAACCTATGGTTTTTTCAGTGAATATATATATATATATATATATATATATATCTTCCTGATTTCGCCTCCAGCACCCAGGACTCGTATCCAAAGAGACGATGCAGACCCAGCTTCGTGCAAATATTCCTTTATTTCAAATTCGCCCAAACACCACCGCCATGACGCGTTTCTGTCCCTCTCGGACCTTGATCACATGACACATCACATGGGCAGAACACCACTATTTAAAGTGACAGTGCAATTGTTTAAAGTGCTAGACATGGATGAAAGACTTAGTTCCTGCTTAAATGCAGTTATGACCGTAAAATACAGATCTATTAAGTTTGGCTAATCTTATTATCCTCCTGTGCAAATGTCGCTGTTAAATACATAATAAAGTGCCAAATGTGCTTAAATCAAGTGCAATTCGCGTTTCAAGTAAACATAGATAATAAATATTCAATTCATCGAATAAAAACATCAATAAATAATTAATTTCATTATTATTGATAAAACCATTCCATCATTAAAAATACAATCCCATTTAAAGGAACCTTTATAAAATATCAGCATGAATAAAAAGAATTTTTTCTATGCTATACAGAAAGGTCCACTAGGTTGTTTCTAAAGAACGGATCATAGTTCGCTTGAAAAACCTGTGTCACATCCGTGACTGGCACATGCGGAGGATTGTATTTAGCCAATGTCAACGCGAGAACAATACAGTTGGTTCTCTTGAATACAGCCCCAGTGGGCATATTACTATACATCCATGAACTTAACAAAAATCCAGCAGTGTATTGACCACCCTAAACCCCAAGAAATTTGTGAGAAAATAGACATAATAATATGTAAAGTGAAAAAAGATTAAAATTGTTTCATACTCAAGCGGCAAAAAGACTTATTTTTAAAAGGCGGACACCAGAAGATATATACAGTTTTAAAATTACTTTGAACATCATACATCAATTTACAAAAACATATAAAAATCTTCTGTTGAATTCAACCCATTAGGGCTCTTAGTGTCCATCTCAAGGATATATTTAGTTTCCAACCTCCTTAATTTAGCATTTCTGTCACCACCACGTCTCAGGGGTAAAATGCAATCAATGATGTAATACTTCAACAAATCAGAGTTTTTTGCGTGAACTGCTGAAAAGTGACGGGCCACGGGGTATGATTCATCCCCATTTTTAATGGCCCGTAGATGTTGGAGGATTCTCTTGTGGCACTGTGGTCTAGTGCTGCCTACGTATTTTAACCCGCAAGGGCACTCTAATACGTAGACTACATACTATGATTTACATGTAAGCTTTTTCTCAATTTTCCTCGGTGTACTGTGGAAAGGGCTATGGTACTCAGTCTTGTTAATGCCCTGCTTACATGCCTTGCACGTTGCACATTTGATGAAACCCTTACTCTTAGTAAGCCAGTCAGAAGAGGACTTAATTTCTGGGCTACTCGTGACCACGGTGTTGCTCATGGAATTGGCTTTTCTAAAAGTCAGATTGGGGGAACGTGAAAGTCTTTCCCCCAAGACTGGATCGTTCTTAATTAGAAGCCAATTCCTGGTTATAATCCTCCTGATGGCCTGATGCTGATCACTAAAAGTAAGAATGAGTCTAATGGGCTGCTCATCAATGGGAATGTCTCTGATTCTGTCTCTGGTTACCAGTGCCTGTGCTCTACTTTGTGCATTGGCCCTTCTTGTCGCACTATCAATAACCTTGGGGCTGTAACCCCTTTCAATGAACCTTAATCTGCATTCCTGCTGTGCTTTAAGGCAATCAGACTCCCTACTGCAGATTCTCCTGATCCGCAACATCTCCCCGTAGGGGATGCTGCGGATCAAGTGGGCCGGATGGTTGCTGCCTGCATGTAGGACTGAATTGCCCACCGTGCTTTTCCTATGTAATCTGGTGTTAAGAGAATCCTCACACACAAAAATCTCCACATCAAGGAACATGACCGAGGATTTACTGATGTAACTAGTGAACTGTAAATTCATGTCATTAACATTCAGCGAGTTCACAAAATCCTGCGCTTCACTCTCAGTCCCACGCCAAATGAACAGTAAGTCATCAATATACCTGAACATATGTGCTACATGACTGTTAATAAATGAAAGATCTGTATCCAAAAGTGTCTGTCTTTCCCATAAACCCATGTGCAGACAGGCGTAGCTAGGGGAAAAACATGCCCCCATAGCTACGCCTCTGATTTGTTGGTATATCTGTTTGGAAAAAAGAAAGTAATTATTTTCCAGACACATGGTAATGATTGTTATTAACATCCTGTTATGTTCCATGTAGCACATGGGACGTTTCTGAAGGAAATAATCTACAGCTTTTAAACCGTCCCTGTGATGTATACTGGTATACAGTGACGACACATCCATAGAAATGAGAACCATGTCTTTGCTCCATGTCACATTTTCCAGCTTCCTCAATAGGTCACCCGTATCTAGTATGAAAGAAGGCAATGTTCGTACACAGTCCTGCAGAAAATGATCCACGTACTTACTGGCATTCTCCATCAGGCTACCACACGCAGAAATTATAGGCCTGCCAGGTGGTTTCAAAATGTTCTTATGGACTTGCACCGGTATTATGGGATTATCGTTTTTCAGAAATTTATACTCATCTGCTGACAGTAGCCCTGCACTTCTCCAGGCCATCAAGCATGAGTAGAATTTGTCCCATGATGCTCTTACTGTGCTCAAATCACAACGCCTATAACAGTTTTTATCGGCCAACTGACGTTCTGCCTCCTCACAATACATTTTCCGAGGCCAGAGGACAATGTTGCCCCCTTTATCTGATTGGCGTATCACAACCTCATTGTTCTTGTTAAGTTTGGCCATAAGTTTGAAATAGGCTTTGTCCTTGGCCGTATATCTCTTTCTTGTCTCATTCTGTTTTTTGTGAAGGGTTTTCAATTCCTGTGTCACCTTATCATGGAAGATGTCCACATTGTCCCGGATCATGATTGGACAGATTTCGATTTTGCCTTAAACGCTGTTAGCGGTCTATGAGTTATGGTTGTTGGCATTTGACTCAAAGCATCACCCGTGACATTTCCCTCTTCACGTAATTGATATAGATTTTGCATGAGGCCAATGTCTTGAACCGCAATGTCTGATATTTCCTCACCTGTATCCATGATTGTAGTTTTATTCTTTGTGCTTCCCTGGAGTAGATGAAACTTTTTGAGTTTAATTTTTCTCACAAATTTAAACATGTCTACTCGACAGTCAGCATAGTTAAAGTTGCCTTTGGAACAGAAAGATAAGCCCAACGATAGGACAGATGTTTCATTTTCTGTAAGTTGCACGTCCGTCAAATTTATAATGGTTTGGGATTTTCCCTGTGTAGTAACTGTTTCCATTATTGATTCCATTGTTTTTTTGTCTTCTTGGTGTAACGCTTTCTGGGAACTGTACCGCTGTTTGTGGCATTGCCTGCGTTCCCACCTCCTGTAGTTCCTTGACTTGTTGTTTGCACACTTTGTGCATTTAGAGCCCTATATATAAATATATATATGTGTATATATATATATTACCTACTGGCGGTCGCCAGTAGGTATATATAGTTAGGATTTTTTCCCTATGGGATTTCTGAAAATTCTATGTCTAATAACTTTGGCGTTTGTGGACGGAATCGGCTGAAATTTTCAGGAAAATGGCACATTTTGTTTCTGAGCAGCTCCTAGAAATTTGGGGGGGTTTCGTCAGGGGGGGGCTGAGAAAAAAGGGGGGTCCCAAAACGCGTTTTTCCCATGTTAATTTCCATAGGGCGGTTGGCCTCACTTTTAGCTCGAACGGCTGAATGGATTTGCACGAAACTTGGCAAAATTGTAGGGACTGTTAGCCCGATGTGCCTTTGCTAGGTCTCAATATATGTGCTTCAGTGGATTTTGAGAAATTAACGTTTAAATCAAGATATATATCTGTAACAGCGCTCCGGGCAGCGATCCGGTTCGCGTACTTTTCGCTTATCGGAACTTTGCGATGCGAAGCTGATTGGCTCTCCGGTGTCTGTCAACATTCTAAACAGTCCGGTGCGGCCGCCATCTTGTCTCTCGGTAGGATCGAGAGATAAGAGGAGGCCAAAACAAAGGGGGAAATTTCGATAAGGGGGCCTAGTAGATCCTCCCTGACCCCCTAGGTTTTATGTGGAGGTTGTAAAAGGTTTCTGCAGGGGGAAAAAAAAAAAAAAAAAAATTATTTATGCGTGGTGAGCTCCTAGTACGCGAACCGGGTAGCGCTCTGGGCAGCGTACTATAAGGATAAAAGAATGATAGATTTTTTTAATACTGTATGTTAAATATTTGTTGTTTTTGTTGGTTTTTTTTGTTTTCTTTATTTATTTATTTTTTTATTATGATTGTGTTTCATACTTTATTAAATTTTCTAACATTTCATTGTCAGAAATGTCATAATTTATTATAGGGTGTAATTGTTTTTCATTTTGAAGCAGGTTGTCTACTGCTTCAACACATTGTAGAAGTTCGTGGTCTCTACTGTCATCCATAAAGTCATCAAGTTTGTCTTGGCTGCTCTCCTTCAGTTCAATTGAAAATGAAACTTGTTGTTCGCCTTCCATTTTGCCTGAAATTTTGAATAAAAAAATATATATTAGTAGAGATTGGGCACTGTTGGGATTAATTTTAGATAGGTAGTTTTTATCAGTGAATTTTTCTTTTGGCAGTGTATAGTATCAGAGTGGAAATAGGACTATAAAAAAGTGTATGTAATTTAACGAAGAGAAGCCTAACTCCATTCCTAACTATAACAGAGAAGTCTATCTAAATCCATAACTACTACAGAGGGATAGTGTATATGTATCAGAAAAAGTCTACCATATCAAGTTATAGTGTTCAATATACTTCATTTTTAAAAATAACAACTTACCTTCAGAAACAAGTTGAAGTCTTAGGTAAGTATTGAAATGTGATGTACAACAAGAAGTAGCAGTCAAAATGGCTGTGTTGTCTTCTCTTCCTTTATATATATTCAGGTATATAACCAATCAAATATCAGGTAATAAAAGTAGAAAATGAAAGTAAGATTTTTATTGGTTGTCAATTCCAACACTTCAGATGTGTTTTGTGAAGTAATTTACCTCAAGGTATTTAGAGAGGTCTACAGGCTTAATGGCTAAATGGAATTTCAATCAAATTTGTGAAAATGAAAGGGATTGTTATGTAGTATGAGTTAATCTATATTTGGTGAGAGTGTCTCCAGTCCTTTTTCTTTGAATTACTTTCCCACCTTTTCTTTGGGCCGCTTCCCGGGAAGCAGTTTAGTCCGCGAACTAGAAGCGTAACGGGAGTCCACCATTTTGTGTTTCGGTCGAATTAACATATAAAATGGAGGTTAAATAATGTTCAGAAAGGGTAGAAGGGGACACGGTACAAGTATTTTGACCCCCCAGGTTTTCTGAGGGTGGCTGAGGAGGACCATATGTGCGGAGAAAAAACATTTTTAAAATAATTTTGGGCGGTTAGCTTCCAGTTCGCGTACCGGGTAGCGCTCTTTGAGCGTAGTTTGTTGAAAATTACAGAAATAAGTTAGAGAAAAGTATTAATTGTGAGTGATCAGATGAAGGGTAGCTCTGAGAAGAGCTTTTGGGTTTATGTTCCATTTAGGTACTTATAAGTAGGTACCAATGCACAGTCTTAAATTCAGAATGAAAATTCTGTTGCCCTCATCTGAGAAGTGAACTCCATCTCCTCTGTAGATATCTTGCATGTAGTAACGCAAGTTATTATTGTACAGGGAGCCCATTCCATGGTCTCTCATGAAAGCTGAAACAGATTTGTTTACATGCTTCCTCGCTTTCTCAATTTGTGGACCAAATTGGTTGGACCACCTCCATTTCTGTCTTTGGCATATATTGGAATATACCAAGGCAGTTTGAGGAAAAAGTGCCATTAATTGCTCAAAGGTGTCCTTTAAAAGCATTTCCAGACCAACCCCAGTCATAGTGCCTAAATCATTTCCTCCACAGTGCACTATTAAGAGGTCAGGTTTTGGCAAATGCATAAAGGTTTTCACCAATGGTATCAATTGGTGACATTTTAATCCTCTTTGGCCCAACCATTTAATTTCCACATCCTGTAAATTGAGGTTGTGTAAATTTCTGTTGTCAGCATACCTTTGAGCCCAGTGGATGTAACTATGTCCAACAATCCAGACGTTAAACATAGTGGGAGAAGGTTGTGCTGCAGTCAGATGAAGTGTGGTAATGAAAGGGCAGTTGAAACAGTAGGAGTTTGTAAAGAAAAAAAACTGTGGATTTCCAATGCTAATTATTCATTAGCAGTGATTGGCGCATTTCCATTTCTGAAAACAGAAAGTTAGGGTGCATGGATGTGTTCTTGAAACATGTAATTTCAATGGTCAAGGAAGAAACTTTTAATGAAAGATTGCACTGGATACGCAGGTGCACTGAGAGTTCAGAGTTCAATTGAAACATTGTTGTGTGAACTTGCAAACATGAGAGGTCTTTCAGGAGGTCGTTGCTAAGCAAAAAAAGGCAGAGAGGGCAGAGGGGGGGAAGGGTTTTGATTTGAAAAAAGTGAGGGAAGAGTTATGATTGGCTAATATGAGAGATATGTGAAATGAATATCTGTATTTCTGTGCTTTCAATAGCTGCAGCCTCTGGAGTGCATCCTTTTTCTTCTGCTGAAGACAATTTGGTGTATTTCTGAGACTGTTTTCAAAACTCAAAAAGTATTTGCTAAGGTGAGAAAAGATTTATTTATTTTAGATATAGAATAGAATGATTTAAGGAGAAAATGATGAAGAAAGCTGTGTTTTTAAAACTGTGGCTTTGTCTATAGTGATATAGAAATAGATTTTGTTACTTTGAGAAATTGTATTTGCATATTCGGTGTAGGATTCTGGCATGTAGTAACTCAAGGTATTGTTGTATATGAAGCGCATTCCATGGTCTTTTATGTAAGCTGAAACAGATATGTTGTTTTTAAAAACCATTTTGAAAACAATTAAATTTTGGATATGTACTGTTAGAGTTTCATAGGTTGTTTTGGGTCATATTTATAAGGCATTTGAGTGTCTTTGATGTTATTTTTTCATTTTTAAATGGAAAGCATTCCTCATGGGGCAAGTGTCTTGTAAATACGTTCTCACCTGCGCTTGCCAAATTTAGATTTTGATTATGGGAGTTACATAGCCATGTTAATAATGTCGGAAAAATGGTGCTAGGGTATTCCAGAAAACGCTTTCGTGTGTCTCAAGGACATTTTCAGTCATTTCCTCTTGAATGCAGGTATACAATTGATTTATATGCTGTGTTTAAAAACGATTCTTTTCTATGATGATATGTTTTCTCTTTTAAATGGAAAGCGTTCCTCATGGGGCTCTGAGCAGTATTTAGTCATGTTATTCAATGGGTGGTGGATAACATGGCTAAGAGCATTTGCTGAATAATGCATGAATATCGTTGACTTTTCAGCGTTATTCATGCATTGCAACCGTTTTTTTCGCATTTGCGAGCAGTTCTTAGCCATGTTATCCAATAGGAGGTGGATAACATGGCTAAGAGCATTTGCAGGATAATGCATGAATATCGCTGACTTTTCAGCGTGATATTCATGCATTGCTACCGCTTTTTATCGCTAAGGAGAAAATGATGAAGAAAGCTGTGTTTTTAAATTGTGGCTTTGTCTGTAGTGATATAGAAATAGATTTTAGTGTACAGGTTTGATAATATTTCCCTACATTCGCAGGGCTAGGTGATAGGCTGAGACCAGCCTGGCATGTAAAATGGCTGCCGTGCACGACAAAATTGTGGCATTGTAAAAAAGGCAAATTGGCGCAGACATTGTGTCTCAATAAGGATTCATTTATAACAATGTGGTATTTTATCAAGCCTGTGCGCTTCAATTATCGCCGCTTTATCAGCCGAAAACGATCGATAAAGCGGCGATAATGGGCTTGATAATATGCTCTATGGATTTCCAATCGAAGTACATGCTAGATGTGAAGACATCTAAAATGGGCTTCGATTGGAATTTCACAGAGTATATTATCAAGCCCATTGTCGCCGCTTTATCGGCGATAATTTTAGCGCACAGGCTTGATAATATATCTCAAAAGATTTTATCGCACTGAGAAATTGGTGGTCAACACTTCCTGATTTCCTTCGAATCGAACGTTAACAGACGTCACGCAGCAAAAATTTAAAAAAAGCTCACGCACAGCCGCTGGAACACATGTATCAACATATATGAGACTCCTCAGCCACTCTCAGAAAATATAAGGAAATATGATACGTCTCCCGCACCTCCTTATTCCTAGTAATTTAATTAAAACGATGCACAAAATGGCGTATTCTCGTGCAGTTTGCGGACCAGTTCGGTGTTTGGGAAGCGGTTCTATCGTGAAAAATATATATTTTTTTATTTTCCTCAGGGGACCCTTTAAAAAATTCCAACAACATTCCTAAGGGGTCAACTGGGGTATACTTTGCCCCATTTTATTAAATTTCCCCTTCGTTTTTCACCTTTTCTTCTCTCTCGATCCTACCGAGAGATAAGATGGCGGCCGCTCCGGACTGTTTAGAATGTTGACAGACACTGGGGACCCAAGCAGCTTTGCATTGCTAAGTTCATTTTCGCAGGTGGGAGCGTATTTACAAGAAACTTGCACCATGAAGAACGCTTTCCATTTAAAAAAGAAAAATAACATCATACTCAGTCATATGCCTTGATTTGCTATGTTAAATAATAAGAAGGGCATTAAGTTTTTGATGACTGTTATTCATTTACTGTTTGGTAATAGTGGTTATTAACATTTTTTATTATATTTTTCAACAGATTCAAGTGCAGATTCTTTCATAGTTTGGAAAATGCCTACCAAAAATAGAATTATAAAGGCTCGAAAACGTCAAAGACAGCACGGTGATGTTTTATTGCAGCAGTCCTCTTCCCTAAATACTTATCAAAACACCAAGAAAGCTCCGGGTAAGAGCACCAAGTCTTTCTTAAAAAATATTTGTAGTAAAAAAAGTATTTCTCAACCAAATGTTTCAGTTCAGAAAAAGAAGAGTAATTTAAATGGAAAGAAAAGACCCATGAAAAATGTTACTGGTAGAGGAAGAGATAACTCTGTGCATGATAGTAGAAGGAAAGAACAGTTTAGGGACATTCGACAACGAATGTTCCGTAATCGGATAATAGTTAATTTATTAAGAAATATTAAGAAATGCAAACAGAAAGCGGCATTTTATAAGAAGAAGAAAAATGTCGAGAAAATTATTGATCATGCTTTTGAAATTAAGCGAAAGTTGTTTATTTTGGTAATCAATAGAATTAGGAAACTAAGCAAGGTAATTTCTGATTTTAAAACAAACAGTAGATGGAAGAGAGTAGTAAATCGTAGCAACTTCTGTGAAGTTTTTTCCGGAGAATGGATGCATAGTTCAAGTTCTGAGGCATTTTTTAATGAGGAGAGTTATTTTCAGGATAATGATTTGGTGCATACAGTTGACATCAGTGGTCGAGCTTATGAAGTGAAGGATGGTTGTCCAGTTGAAAAAGAAAAACTTGTGACAACAGAGACAGAAGAGGCGCTAAGTGATGAGGTTTTAGGAAGACGTCCTAAGGCTCCTGTGTACATTTGGAAGTGTAGTTCTATTTGCAGTGTGCGACAGGTTTCCATCAATTTGCTTTGTGATTTTATACGGACATTTAATAAGAAAAGTTTGAAGCAGAAAATGAAGTTGTTGCAAGATTTAGATCCTTGCAGAGTGAGACAAATAACAGGTTTGCGTGGTCATTCACTGGCTTGTCTTTCCAGGAGCGTATGCCAGAGTGTTTTTCATCATTTCAGGATGCTAGCAGTGCATCATAATAAAGTGAGAAAATTAGTGAGAATGTTGTATTATGCAAAGAGTCCAGCAATTATGCTTAAACAATTATGTGCTGCTCTTTTGCATGGTTCTGAAATAGATGTGAAGAATATTTGTGAAGAAATTGAGTTTTGTTACTTTAGTAGTAAAGATGAGAATGTTCAAATTGACCCTGAAGTAGAGAGTAATGTGGAAGATAATGTACAGGTTTACAGTACAGATAATTTTCAGAAGGAAATTGCCACGTTTCAGATGAAATCAAGTGAGAGGCCTAATTTCACTTGTGTTTGTTGTCGACGTACTTATTATAAGAATCAGACTAAGGTAGTGGATTTATATGCAAAAAGTGAAAGGGAAAATAATAGTGAATGGAAGGATTTTGCCACATACTTGATGGTAGAAAATTATTTTGATTTGGGATCGGATCAACGTGTGTGTACTTATTGTTGTAATAAATTAAACCAAAACCAGATGCCTGCTAGGGCAGTTCATAATAATCTTGAATTGGTTGAGATTCCTTCTGAATTGAAGGATTTAAATACTTATGAATCTATTTTGATTCAAAGTATTCATCCCTTTCAGGCTATTGTAAGAATGGAACCAAAGACAGGGAAGTTGCCTCCAGCAGATTTACAGAGAGGATTAAAGGGAAGAGTTGTTTATTTGCCTTTAGATTTGAATAAAAACATTAACACAATTGGAGTAGAAGAAGTGGAAGAGGAACCTCTGGTTATCTTGGTTAATGGGGTTCCGACAAAGAATAAGAAAATATGGCAAGATTTAGTGGATGTTAGGAAAGTCAAAAAGGCAACAGTGTATTTGAAGAAAAATAATAAGTATTATAAGAATGTGTATGTTGCAGAAGAGGAAGTAAGTGATGAAGAGGATAGCGATTTGTGTGCTGGGCAAATTGAGAAAGTAGAGGCCTCTAAAAGTGAAGAAATATATGAACATTATAGTGTTCATCCATTGCATTCCAAGGAAGTCATGGGGAATGCTATTGAGTTGTTTCAAATGAAACAAGCCAAAGGGAGTCCCATTTGTGTTTGGGAGGAAAGTTTGGAAGCTCGGTGTTTCCCACAGCTATTTCCCACAGGTCGAGGAGGAAGATATGATGAGCGATCTCATCAAATTCCTGCGTCTGAATACCGGACTTTACGATTGTATGGAGAAGATCCTAGGTTTCGTCAATGCATTCCCTATTTGTTTCATCTCCTGTTTGAAAGCGATCTGTCTGGACTGTCATATGCAGTGAACCACATCTTAAAAAGTGGTATACAGATGCGAAATATCTCGGCAAGGGACTTTATGCATAAAGTTAATGTCCAAGATAGTATTTTGGATTCTCACTTAATTAATCTCATGGCGTGTCAGCGTGGTACTAATGAGTATTGGTATCGTCGTCATGGTGATTTAAAATGTATGCTGAGGAACTTAGGAACTCCGACATGGTTCCTCACTCTGAGCTGTGCCGAGTATGGCTGGGAAGACTTACTTGAATTTCTACGAGAAGCAAATGGAAATATTGAAAACATTGAATTCAAGACACCTGGAGAACTGTGTTCTTTGGATCCTGTGAATGTATGCAGGTACTTCAATCATAAATTTGAAGCTATGATGTCTTTCATCACAAATAAGAAGAATCCACCTCTTGGAGAGGTGTTGGATTTCTTTTGGAGAAAGGAGTACCAAGCAAGAGGTGCTCCTCATATACATATGTTGCTGTGGATCAAGGATGCTCCTAAATTTGGAACAGATCCCGATGACTTAGTGATGAATTTCATAGAACAGTATTCTACGTGTGCTGTTCCAAATGCAACGGAGAAGAAAAGCCTAAGAGAACAAGTTCTACGTTTCCAAAGCCATCGTTGTGGAAAGTACTGTCGTCGTAAATTCAGAAACAAGGACAAGTTCTACACCAAATGTCGTTTCAACTTTCCACGGCCGGTGATTTCTAAAGGAAAAGTGAACAGTTTGATGTCTTCACTACGACATAATGTGACGAGGAAATCACCCAAAAATACATACAATTTGAAAAGGAACGAAGAGTCCAAGTACATCAATGACTACAACCCAGTGATTTTGTCCATGTGGAATGCTAACATGGATATACAGTTTGTGGGTGACAACTGCATGGCTGTGGCTCGGTATGTGACATCTTACATCACCAAAAAAGAAAAGACAGAACTGAAGGATATGTGGGAGGACATATCCCATGAAAAGAGCCTCAGCAAGAAGTTGTATAGTTTCAGTCTGAAGATGTTGTCGCATCGAGAAATCGGAGCTTACGAATGTTCAGATCGATTGTCTTCAGCAAGTCTCTATGCCAAATCTAGGAGTATCGTTTGGGCGAGTCTTGGTCTTGCTGCAACGCGAAATCGAGTTCTAAAACCTGTCCGGGAAATTGAGTATTTGGCGGAAAAGGAGCCAAACAGTACCGACATTTTGAAGACCAACATGTTGGATACATACTATCCAAATCGAAGCAGTCACCTTGAGAATGTTTGTCTATATGAGGTTCTCCAAAATTATATATTCAAGAGGAACATCAAAGAAGATATTGAGAAAGGAGTGTATGCTGTAATTGGAAGTGAGGGATGCCTGGTCAAGCAAAGAAAATGCCAATTAGTAAACCATCGAAAATTGAGTGGTGAATCTCCAGAAAGAAAGGAGTTTTTCTATTTAGCACTTTTGCAACTTTTCCAGCCTTGGCGTGCAGAAGAGGAACTGCTTGGAGATTTCCTCTGTTACGAAGACTCTTTTAATGCAGCCAAGGAGTCCATAGAATGTCCTGCTTTTCCTAAATATCAAGAAATGCTAACTTTGGAAATTGAGCAGGAAGCAACGATTGCAGCCGAGATTGCCAGAGACAGTTCTCAGGACAGTCAGAGTTCTGTTTCATTGAGTCAAGATCCACTTGGAGGACCTATTATCGAAAATGAAGCTGCCACTGCTATGAATGAAGTGGAAAGAGCCATGGCACATGCTCAGGAGGATTCAGTTAACTTAGAAGACTTGGAAAAAGAACTCAACGTTGAGCAGAGGAAAATATATGATGAAGTTACCAAGGAAATTGAGCACGGATTAAGTCATGAGAAGAAAGAGTGCTCATGTACGTCGTTGAAGCCTGTCCGACTGTACGTGAGTGGAGAAGCGGGAACTGGAAAGAGTTTCCTCATTAAAGCAATTTCTTGTTATTTGCAGGAAAGGACTAAGTCATCGCTGTCTTGTGTTGTCACCGCTCCTACTGGACTGGCAGCACATAACATTAAAGGTATTACTTTGCATCGTCTACTGATGCTGCCGGTGGAGCATGACAACAAATTACAATACAACAAGTTATCTGGAGATGCTTGCTGTGAAGTTTCAAGAGTCTTGAGGAAAATGAAACTACTTATCATTGACGAAGTAAGCATGGTTTCCAATGTCATGCTTGCCTTTGTGCATTTGAGAATGCAAGAAGTACTTAAAACTGAATATGATGTGTTATTTGGTGGCAAACACATCATTGTTTTCGGAGATCTTCTGCAGCTGACACCAGTAAAAGGTCAACCTGTGTTCAAAATACTCACACATGAAGATACCAGGAAGTGCCTAGGGAGCATTGGCAATGTCAATATATGGTTAAACTTCAATTATGCAGAACTGCATGAAAATATGCGTCAGGCAAAGGATGAAGATTACAAGAATATTCTACAAGATATTAGAATTGGAAAAGTGACCGAGCATGGGAGAGAAGCTTTAAATGCACGATTACTGTCAAATTTATATCCCAAACAAGAGATTGTGCCTGAGAATATTTTTGAGAAAATTACTGAGAAGAAGTCCGGGATATGTCTCATGCCAACTCTTGCAGAATGTGCCATCTTCAACAATAAAATGTTGAATTTAGAAAAGCAAGAGATTGTGAAACTTGAAGCTATCGACAAATTAGAGCACATGGGATCAACAATTATTTTGTCAGACAATTTGAAATCAAAATTGGATTCATTAGAGAAGACTATATCTAAAACAGCGGGTTTTGAAAAGACTTTGAATGTGTGTTTAAATTGCCGAATCATTTTGAGAAGGAATTTACATGTAGAAAGAGGTCTAGTAAATGGATCAATGGGTAATGTTGTTGATTTGGAGAAATACAAAAATAGAGATGGAATCGAATTTTTAAGAATTAAATTTGATGGCATTGAGGAAGTACAGCAAATTGGTCGTTGTTCTGCTAGGTTTTTGCTTGTTAAAGACTTATATGTTCGCCGTAAACAGTTTCCTGTTTGCTTGGCATATGCGGTGACAATCCATAAATCGCAAGGTTTAAGTGTAGACTGTGCATTGGTGAATATTGGCAGTTCTGTGTTCAAGGAGGGTATGGCATATGTGGCATTGTCACGAGTTAGAACTTTATCGGGATTGTACTTGATTGACTGTGATGTCACAAACATTTGTGCGGATCTAGATTGTGTTAAGGAATACAATAGGTTAAGAAGAGAGTATGCGCCACATTTGCCTCAATATCCTTTGTTTGAGAAACGTGTGGTAGGCCAGAAACGTAGAAATATCAGTAATAGTAGGGAGGTTGTTGCAAAAAGACTAAAAGTCAATGACCGAAAGTTGTTAGCAGAAAGAAAGTGGATTCTGTTGAAGATGTTGTCGGTTTTCAATTTGAAAACAGTTCTGGTGTCAACTGCTATGCAAATGTAGTGGTTAATGTTCTCTTTTCACTAGAGAGTTTAAAAGAACAGATTGTGTTCAATTCGGAGCAAAGTTTATGCTGCTTGTTGAATTCTGTGTTAGAGAAATGTAGCACTGATCGAACAAAAGTAGAAAGTGTGTCTGAAGTTTGTTATCTGTTAGATGAATGTTCAGGTCAAACAGACTTCTCTGAAAATAATCAGCCAGATTGTCAGGAGTTTTTAATGTATATGCTTGATGTATTGCAAGATGAGGGTGTAGATGTAGATCACCTGTTTGGGCTTTCTTATCAATGGCAGCATGACTGCGAGAACGGTATGGTATCAAGTACTACTAGTGTAGACTCAGAAAGATTTATATATTTACCTTTGCCAGACAGTAAATCAGTGTCCTTTAATAAGCTAGTAAATGCAGCGGATCACAACATGGAGTGTAGCCAATGTAAATGTGATATGATGTCAACATTATTTATACGTAGATATAGCCAGTATGTCATTTTAATGATCCAACGATGTAGGCCTGATGGATCAAAATTGTCAACTTTAATAAAAAAAATTGTGGCTTCTCAGCTGTCAATATCAGGGAGGACTTTTGTAACTGTAGCAATTATCTATCATGAAGGTCCATCAACAACATCAGGACATTATACAGCTTACTTAAAGTCTGGAAACGGCTGGTCATTCTGTAATGATTCCGTTGTAACTTTAAAAAAAAAATTGCCGTTTGACCTTAAAAATTCTTACCTGGTTTTTTTAAAACCAAAATTTTAAGTAGAGGGAATGTAAGTCTGCAATGCTGTCTAGATTAAAAATCCAACTATATAAACCTGATGCAAGTAGGTCTGCTTCATAGTAAGCAGTATCAGTGTCATAGGAAAAGGAGAACATGAGTGACAAAGAAGAGTAAGATATTAGTAGTCCAGGATTGTGAAAATAATCTCAAATATTTTATTTTTGAAAGTTGCGAAAATAGAAAATGTCGGGATTTGATTGGAAGAAATATAAGACTTGCGAATCGCGGCAACATGATTTGGCCTAGTGGAAACATGTGATACAATGAGAGAAGTTTTTTTTTCTATGTAACATATTTTACGTATCGATGGAGGTTTTCTTTCAGAAAGTGGCGGGCTGAAAATATTTATAGCACAACAGAGTGGATGCTGTTTATAGGAGATCATTCGACGTCATTGAAAGTAAGTCAATTTTAAGGAGTTTTGAAATCAGATTTCTTAGGTTGTATGGGTTTTTTAAACACAGTCATTTTGATTGTGTTTTTTTTTCCCCGCTGTTACATGATGAATACCTTCAAGTCACTGATTTAAGTGAAATTTGATACATTCTGAGAACAGCAAAAATAAACCATTTAACATGTATAATTAATGTTATGGTTTTTGTACTTATGATATACATTTAGAAATGTGAGGTACATATGGGTAAGCTGAGTCTTCTGTAAGTGTCAATTTTAATGCTTACAGTGCTGTACTTCTGGGTACTGTTTTTTTTTAAAAAAAGAAAAGAGGCCTCACCTCAAAGAAAGCTCTTGAAAGCACACATCTTATTTGCATTCTAAAATAATCATTTTAAATGTTAGACACAATTTTATGATGGTTTCACATCTCTTTTGCGCTGTTATGGCATCACTATTGTGAGACATAAGCAATGCAAAAGAAGCATCATATTTCAAAATAGGCCTCATTTCATCAGCATGAAGATACTGTTTGTTGAAAATAAATATATTTAGGATTGTGTAGGGGTCGTAGAGAAGTAGAGGTTTCTATAAGTGTCAAAGTTGTTTAAAAAGTGTTTCTTCTTGAACCTTTTCCCTTCTTTTTTCTAATTTTTAAATACATGTTTTAATATTTTTGGAAATGTTTGTTCTCTCTTTTACAGATTGAATGTATGAAAAATTTTCTTTAAAAATTAACAAGAATTATAAGGTAAATGTTTTCTACTTTTTTAACCTGCATTCCACTGCTGATGATGTCACTGACTATGTTATGAATGATGTAATAATTGGGCATATCTGTTATCTCG
The DNA here is from genome assembly GCF_964263255.1 of Lissotriton vulgaris. Taxonomy (NCBI): domain Eukaryota; kingdom Metazoa; phylum Chordata; class Amphibia; order Caudata; family Salamandridae; genus Lissotriton; species Lissotriton vulgaris. The sequence continues at coordinate 16,717 of NW_028241362.1, read as the reverse complement.
TTAAAAAAACGAACAGTAAGTTTAAGGATAGGAAACAGACAGTTATGTTACAAAAAAGACAGCTATAGGACGTAAACAAAAAAAACTGTTACTCGCAATCCACTGCTGATGATGTCACTGACTATGTGAAAAATAGTGTAATATATGACATGATCAGAAGTGAATTGCGGGTCACAGTATCTTTTCTTTACTCCCTATAGCTATCTTTATAGTAACATAGCTGTCTGTTTTCTTTCCTTATACTTACTGTTCCTTTTTTTAAAAAAAATTTTTGGGGTGCGCTCAAAGTTCGCGTACCGGAGTGCGAACTGGGAGCGAACTAATAGAAATAGAGCTTGGCAGAGTTCAAAGAATTCTACCAATTTTTTTTAATAATGGGGAGGTAGTTCTGAAAAGAACTTTTTTTTTGTTTTTGTTATTTTAAATTTTTTTTATTAGTTTTCTGAACATTTTTTATATTTTTTTGTTTTTTTCTGAACATTTTGTATTTTTTTTATTTTTTGGGGGGAGGGGGGGAAACAAAAATGATTCATCGAAGAGGGCTCAACAGGAGCAACAAAAAAAGAAGAATTTATTTTTGGGGGCGTTTTGGACATACATGATTTTTGATGGCTCTAATGATAAGAGTTATACTACTTTCGCGGTAGCATAATGTTTGATTGCACCTCATACAAACTTGTTTGACTTCCCCCATGTCCATTTGAATATTTGGGATCAGCTCCCTTGCTTCAGGTCCCGTAACTTCTGGCACAACCGATCTTCTGGCTATTGCTGGTGAATTCTGTTGTTCGTCTCGAAGCTGAGCTGCACTGTAGTTATTTGGGTGCCACCTGCTCATGTGTCTGTGCATAGTGAAATTCCCATAACTATATTTTTTATCCGTGCCTCTAGAAAGACGCTCGTCACAGATTCGGCAAAAGACATACCTGGCGTTCACTTTCTTTTGCTCTGGTGGAAATTTGAAAAACTGCCAAATGAAATTTTCCTTCCTGTTGTATCTCCTGGGCTCCTCAGGCAAATATTCAGACTCTTCCTCCTCTTCCCGCTCTTCCTCTTCTTGAAAGATTGGTTGAGTTGGTGGTCCTTTCTTTCCATGAGGAGGTGGAGGTGGTGGTGGGGGAACACTACCAGAAGCTACAACAGAAGCCATTTCCCTGGATTGTACAAAGGTCTTTCTCTCATCAAGATGAAAGTCAGAGTGAAGAAAAAAGGAGGGGTTTTCATCATTTGGGAAAAGCCAAAGTTCTAAACCAATGAAAAGTGTTAATTTTAGATCACATGACCTAGTATTACATCATTAGGAAACCAAAAGTGAAATGAACTAATGAAAAGTGTTATTATCGAGTCACATGACCTGCTGTCTTTACGTTTCGCGCTTTGCGCCGCTATCCAATCCGCTTTCGAGTCCGCTAACTTGGCGCGTCAGATAACGTATTACGCGACAACGCAAAACGTCATGATAACGTAACAGTCACGCTTAAGGAGCGATTACCGGCTCGCGCACCAAGTCGCGGCTTTGAATTCAGCTAACGGGAAGCTGACCAGTTCGCGGACTAGGAGCGGAACAATTTTTTTTTTAAAAAAATTGTATAAAAAAAATGTACAATATATTTTATGATTTAAAGAAAAATACATTTTACAGATAGAAATATTAGCTTTCAAAAAACCATTGAAATTCAATGAAAAAACCATAGGTTATACTCCATATATAGTTAGGAATTAGCATTTACAAAACCTTATTTTACTCGCATAAAACCATTGAAATTCCATATATAGTTAGATGCGCTAACTATATATCGCGCACCCGCAATCCACTGCTGATGATGTCACATATTACATCATTCATGACATGGTCAGTGACATCACTGATGACATCACTGATGACATCTCAAATGACATCTCAAATGACATCACTGATGACATCTCAAATGACATCACTGATGACATCACTGATGACATCTCATTTGACATGACTGATCACATCACTGATGATATCATTCATGTGATAATACGATGAACCTCTTCAGACTCTAATATAACCTTAGATACAATCAGTGTAAACAGACACTCAGAGACTGCCACTCATCCATGGAGTTACTCAAACACCTAGTCAGTCATGCAAAGAATCAATCACACCTCCATTTCCTCAACTATACAGTTATACAAACTTTACTTATTCAAACATATACTAACACATATTTACTCTCTTATACAATCCCTGATACAAGTTCACAATGATCCATACAGCCACTCACACATTCACTGGCTCTTATGCACATTTATTTATATATGTCAACTCTCACATGTACTGTGTTTTACATATGTACTTACTTTGACATGTAGCACTGAGATATCCATTCACTCACCAATACACTCATGCACACAGTCAACCGCCCATACAGCTGTTTCCACATGCACTTTTGAACCCATACATCTAGTGTATCAACTGCTCACACATCTATGCACAGAGTCACACACCTCCCAGCCACCCACACACACACTCAGTCTCCCATACATATACTTGGGCAACCAATCAATAATCCATATAGTTACTCATATAGCTACTGATCAACACATGGAACAGTTTACAGAACAACAGACATAATGATGCACAAATTGAGACAGTTTAGTCATTAACCCATGCACTCAGTGAGACACATTTAATCACTCACTCATATAGTCAGTCATGCACCTACTAAATCCTTCATCCAGACACTTATATATCCACTCATTCTTCAATATGTAAGAGATATTTTAACTTTACAGAAACATACAGTCACTGGATGATGTCATTTGAGATGTCATCAGTGATGTCATCAGTGATGTCACTGACCATGTCATGAATGATGTAATATGTGACATCATCAGCAGTGGATTGCGGGTGCGCGATATATAGTTAGCGCATCTAACTATATATGGAATTTCAATGGTTTTATGCGAGTAAAATAAGGTTTTGTAAATGCTAATTCCTAACTATATATGGAGTATAACCTATGGTTTTTTCATTGAATATATATATATATATATATATATATATATATATATATATATATATATATATATATATATATATATATATATATATATATATATATTACCTACTGGCGGTCGCCAGTAGGTATATATAGTTAGGATTTTTTCCCTATGGGATTTCTGAAAATTCTATGCCTAATAACTTTGGCGTTTGTGGACGGAATTGGCTGAAATTTTCAGGAAAATGGCACATTTTGTTTCTGAGCAGCTCCAGGAAATTTGGGGGGGGGTCGTCAAGGGGGGGTTGAGAAAAAAGGGGGGTCCCAAAACGCGTTTTTAACATTGAGTTTTCCATAGGGCGGTTGGACTCACTTTTAGCTCGAACGGCTGAATGGATTTGCACGAAACTTGGCAAAATTGTAGGGACTGTTAGGCCGATGTGCCTTTGCTAGGTCTCAATATATGTGCTCCAGTGGATTTTGAGAAATTAACGTTTAAATCAAGATATATATCTGTAACAGCGCTCCGGGCAGCGATCTGGTTCGCGTACTTTTCGCGTAACGGAACTTTGCGCACGGAAAGCTGATTGGCTCTTCGGTGTCTGTCAACATTCTAAACAGTCCGGTGCGGCCGCCATCTTGTCTCTCGGTAGGATCGAGAGATAAGAGGAGGCCAAAACAAAGGGGGAAATTTCCATAAGGGGGCATAGTAGATCCTTCCTGACCCCCTAGGTTTTATGTGGAGGTTTTAAAAGGGCCCAGCAGGGTTCAAAAAAATTTTTTCTTTTTTTTTTTTCGCGATGAGCGCCTAGTACGCGAACCGGAAAGCGTTCTAGGCAGCGTACTTTAAGGATAATAGAATGATATACTTTTCAAAGACTAAATGTTAATTGTTTGTTGTTTTGTTTGTTGTTTTTGTTTTCTTTTTTTTTAATTTTTTTTTTAATTTTTATTGTTTTTCATAATTTATTAAACTTTCTAACATTTCAGTGTCTGAAATGTCATTATTTTCTTGAAATATTGTTTGCAAGCTGTGAGGTTGTAAAATGTCCTCATTTGCAAGGAGGGCATCTACTGCTTGGACACATTGCAGCAGTTCATTATCCAAGCTTTCATCCATAAATTCCATGTCAATTTGTTCAATCAATTCCTGGCTGCTCTCTTGCAGGTCCATTTCAAAAGAAACTTGGTTTTCGCCTTCCATTTTGCCTGAAATTTGGATTAAAACAATATATATTAGTAGAGATAGGGCACTGTTGGGATTAATTTTAGATAGTCATTTTTTATCAGTGAATTTATCTTTTGGCAGTGTATAGTATCAGAGTGGAAATAGGACTATAAAAAAGTGTATGTGATTTAACCAAGACAAGTCAACTCCATTCATAACTATAACAGAGAAGTCTATCTAAATACATTACTAGTACAGAGGGATAGTGTATATCTAGCAGAAAAAGTCTACTATATTAAGTTATAGTGTACAATATACTTTAGTTTTAAAAATAACAACTTACCTTTACAAACAAGTTGAAGAGTTTAGTGATAATTCAATTGTAATGTACAACAAGAAGTAGCAGTCAAAATGGCTGTGTTTCCTTCTCTTCCTTTATATATATTCAAGTATATAACCAATCAAATGTCAGGTAATAAAAGTAGAAAATGAAAGTAACATTTTCATTGGTTGTCAATTCCAACACTTCAGATGTGTTTTGTGAAGTAATTTACCTCACGGTACTTGGAGAGGTCTACAGGCTAAATGGCTAAATTAAATTTCAATCAAATTTGTGAAAATGAAAGGGATTGTTATGTAGTATGAGCTAATTTATATTTGGTGAGAGTGTCTCTAGTCGTTTTTCTGTGAATCACTTTCCCACCTTTTTTTAGACCGCTTCCCGGAAAGCGGTCCGGTCCGCGAACTAGGAGCGTAACGGGAGTCCACCATTTTGTGTTTCGGTCGCATCAAGGTATAAAATGGAGGGTAAATAATGTTCTGAATGGGTAGAAGGGGGCATGGTACAAGTAGTTTGCCCCCCTACGTTTTCTGAGGGTGGCTGAGGAGGACTATATGTGCGAAGAAAAAACATTTTTTTTAAAAATTTTGCGCGGTTAGCTTCCAGTTCGCGTACCGGATAGCGCTCTTTGAGCGTAGTTTGTTGAAAATTACAGAAAAAAGTTAGAAAAAAAATAATAAAAGTGTGTGATCAGATGAAGGGTAGCTCTGAGAAGAGCTTTTGGGTTTATAGTACATTTAGGTACTTATAAGTAGGTACCAATGCACAGTCTTAAATTCAGAATGAAAATTCTGTTGCCTTCATCTGAGAAGTGAACTCCATCTCCTCTGTAGATATCTTGCATGTAGTAACGCAAGTTATTGTTGTACAGAGAGCCCATTCCATGGTCTCTCATGAAAGCTGAAACAGATTTGTTTACATGCTTCCTCGCTTTCTCAATTTGTGGAGAAAATTGGTTGGACCACCTCCATTTCTGTCTTTGGCATATATTGGAATATACCAAAGCAGTTTGAGGAAAAAGTGCCATTAATTGCTCCAAGGTGTCCTTTAAAAGCATTTCCAGACCTACCCCTGTCAAAGTGCCCAAATCATTACCTCCACAGTGCACTATTAACAGGTCAGGTTTTGGCAAATGCATAAAGGTTTTCACCAATGGTATCAATTGGTGACATTTTAATCCTCTTTGGCCCAACCACTTAATTTCCACATCCTGTAAATTGAGGTTGTGTAAATTTCTGTTCTCAGCATACCTTTGAGCCCAGTGGATGTAACTATGTCCAACAATCCAGACCTTAAACATGGTGGGAGAAGGTTGTTCTGCAGTCAGATGAAGTGTGGTAATGAAAGGGCAGTTGAAACAGTAGGAGTTTGTAAAGAAAAAAAACTGTGGATTTCCAATGCTAATGAATCATTAGCAGTGATTGGTGCATTTCCATTTCTGAAAACAGAAAGTTAGGATGCATGGATGTGTTCTTTGAAAGATGTAATTTGAATGGTCAAGGAAGAAACATTTAATGAAAGATTGCACTGGATACGCAGGATCACTGAGAGTTCAGAGTTCAATTGAAACATTGTTGTGTGAATTTGCAAACATGAGAGGTCTTCCAGGAGGTGGTTGCTATGGAAAAAAGGCAGAGAGGGCAGAGGGGGGGAAGGGTTTTGATTTGAAAAAAGTGAGGGAAGAGTTATGATTGGCTAATATGAGAGATATGTGAAATGAATATCTGTTTCTCTGTGCTTTCAATAGCTGCAGCCTCTGGAGTGCATCGTTTTTCTTCTGCTGAAGACAATTTGGTGTATTTCTGAGACTGTTTTCAAAACTTAAAAAGTATTTGCTAAGGTGAGAAAAGATTTATTTATTTTAGAGAGAGAATAGTATGAATTAAGGAGAAAATGATGAAGAAAGCTGTGTTTTTAAACTGTGGCTTTGTCTGTAGTGATATAGAAATAGATTTTGTTACTTTGAGAAATTGTAATTGCATATTCGGTGTAGCATTCTGGCATGCAGTAACACAAGTTATTGTGGTACATGGAGCCCATTCCATGGTCTGTTATGTAAGCTGAAACAGATATGTAGTTTTTAAAAACGAATTTAGAAATCAATTACATTTCTGGATATGTACTGCTAGAGCTTTATAGGTTGTTTTGGGTCATATTTATAAGGCATTTGAGTGTCTATTATGCTATTTTACGTTCTTCATGGTGCAAATTTCTTGTAAATACGCTGCCACTTGTGCTTTGCAAATTTAGATTTTGATTATGGGAGTTACATAGCCATGTTAATAATGTCCAAACAATGGTGGTAGGGCATTCAAGAAAACGCTTTCCTGTGTCTCTAGGACATTTTCAGTCCTTTCCTCTTGAAAACAGGTATACAATTGATTTATATGCTGTGTTTAAAAACGATTTTTGAAATCAATTACATTTCTGGATATGTACTGTTAGAGCTTCATAGGTTGTTTGGGGTCATATTTAGAATGCATTTTAGTGTCTTTGATGTTATGTTTACCTTTTTAAATGGAAAGTGTTCTTCATGGGGCAAGTGTCTTGTAAATATGCTCCCACTTGCGCTTGGCAAATTTAGATTTTGATTATGGGAGTTACCTAGCCATGTTAATAGTGTCCCAAAAATGGTGCTAGGGCATTCCAGAAAACACTTTCATGTGTCTGAAGGACATTTTCAGTCATTTCTTCATGAATGCAGGTATACAATTAATTTATATGCTGTGTTTAAAAACGAATTTTGAAATCAATTACATTTCTGGATATGTACTGTTAGAGCTTCATAGGTTGTTTTGGGCCATATTTATAAGGCATTTGAGTGTCTTTGATGTTATGTTTTCCTTTTAAAATGGATAGGGTTCCTCATGGGGCCCTGAGCAGTTCATAGCCATGTTATTTAATGGGAAGTGAATAACATGGCTAAGAGCATTTGCTGGAAAATGCATGAATATCGCTGACTGTTCAGCGATATTCATGCATTGCAGCCGTTTTTTTTTGCATTTGCGAGCAGTTCTTAGCCATGTTATCCAATGGAAGGTGGATAACATGGCTAAGAGCATTTGCTGGAAAATGCTTGAATATCGCTGACTGTTCAGCGATATTCATGCATTGCGGCCGTTTTTTTTTTGTATTTGCAAGCAGTTCTTAGCCATGTTATCCAATGGAAGGTGGATAACATGGCTAAGAGCATTTGCTGGAAAATGCATGAATATCGCTGACTTTTCAGCGATATTCTTGCATTGTGGTTTACCTTTTTAAATGGAAAGTGTTCTTCATGGGGCAAGTGTCTTGTAAATACGCTCCCAATTGCGCTGGGCAAATTTAGATTTTGATTATGGGAGTTACCTAGCCATGTTAATAGTGTCCCAAAAATGGTGCTAGGGCATTCCAGAAAACACTTTCATGTGTCTCAAGGACATTTTCAGTCATTTCTTCATGAATGCAGGTATACAATTGATTTATATGCTGTGTTTAAAAACGAATTTTGAAATCAATTACATTTCTGGATATGTAGTGTTAGAGCTTCATAGGTTGTTTTGGGCCATATTTATAAGGCATTTGAGTGTCTTTGATGTTATGTTTTCCTTTTAAAATGGATAGGGTTCCTCATGGGGCCCTGAGCAGTTCATAGCCATGTTATTTATTGGGAAGTGGATAATATGGCTAAGAGCATTTGCTGGAAAATGCATGAATATCGCTGACTGATCAGCGATATTCATGCATTGCGGCCGTTTTTTTTTGCATTTGCGAGCAGTTCTTAGCCATGTTATCCAATGGAAGGTGGATAACATGGCTAAGAGCATTTGCTGGAAAATGCATGAATATCGCTGACTTTTCAGCGATATTCATGCATTGCGGCCGTTTTTGTATCGCATTTGTGATAAACCTTGCTAATAGCAATGTTTATCTGGGCCTAAACAAACCTTTAGATAAGCTACATCTTATCGTCATTCTGAATTAATCATTTAAAATATTAGGGAGAGATTTATGATTGTTCTATGCCTGTTTTGTACCATTGAGTGTCATTTTTGTGATGCAGTGCTGGTGCAAAAGATTTGCTATGTTAAATAATTAGTAGGGCATTAAGTTTTAGATGACTGTTATTCATTTACTGTTTGGTAATAGTGGTTAATAACATTTTTTAATACATTTTTCCACAGATTCAACTGCAGATTCTTTCATAGTTTGGAAAATGCCTACAAAAAACAGAATGAGAAAGGCGAGAAAACGTCAAAGACAGCAGGATGATGTTTTATTGCAGCAGTCCTCTTCCCCAAATACTTGTCAAAACACCAAGAAAGGTCCGGGTAAGAGCACGAAATCATTCTTAAGAAATATTTGTCATAAAAAAAGTATTTCTCCAAAAAATGTTTCAGTCCTCAAAAAGAAAAGCAATTTAAATGGAAAGGAGAGACCCATCAAAAATTTTACTGGTAGAGGAAGAGATAACTCTGTGCATGATAGTAGAAGGAAGGAACAGTTTAGGGACATTCGACATCGAATGTTCCGTAATAGGATAATAGTTAATTTATTGAAAAATATTAAAAAAAAAGGCCAACAGAAAGCGGCATTTTATAAGAAGAAGAAAAATGTAGAGAAAATTATTGATCATGCTTTTGAAATTAAGCGAAAGTTGTTTATTTTGGTAATCAATAGAATTAGGAAACTAAGCAAGGTAATTTCTGATTTCAAAACTAAAAGTAGATGGAAGAGAGTAGTAAATCGTACTAACTTTTGTGAAGTTTTTTCCGGAGAATGGATGCATAGTTCTAGTTGTGAGGCATTTTTTAATGAGGAGAGTTATTTTCAGGATAATGATTTGGTGTTTGCAGTTGACACCAGTGGTCGAGCTTATGAAGTGAAGGATGGTTCTCCAGTTGAAAAAGAACAACTTGTGACAACAGAGACAGAAGAGGCGCTAAGTGATGAGGTTTTAGGAAGACGTCCTAAGGGTCCTGTGTACATTTGGAAGTGTAGTTCTATTTGCAGTGTGCGACAGGTTTCCATCAATTTGCTTTGTGATTTTATACGGACATTTAATAAGAAAAGTTTGAAGCAGAAAATGAAGTTGTTGCAAGATTTAGATCCTTGCAGAGTGAGACAAATGACAGGTTTGCGTGGTCATTCACTGGCTTGTCTTTCCAGGAGAGTATGCCAGAGTGTTTTTCATCATTTCAGGATGCTAGCAGTGCATCATAATAAAGTGAGAAAATTAGTGAGAATGTTGTATTATGCTAAGAGTCCAGCAATTATGCTTAAACAATTATGTGCTGCTCTTTTGCATGGTTCTGAAATAGATGTGAAGAATATTTGTGAAGAAATTGACTTTTGTTACTTTGGTAGTAGAGATGAGAATTTTCAAATTGACCCAGAAGTAGAGGGTTATGTTGAAGATAATATACAGGTTTCTAGTTCAGATAATTTTCAGAAGGAAATTGCCACGTTTCAGATGAAATCAAGTGAGAGGCCTAATTTCACTTGTGTATGTTGTCGACGCACTTATTATAAGAATCAGACTAAGTTAGTGGATTTATATGCAAAAACTGAAAGGGAAAATAATAGTGAATGGAAGGATTTTGCCACATACTTGATGGTAGAAAATTGTGTTGATTTGGGAGTGGATCAACGTATGTGTACTTATTGTTGTAATAAATTAAATCAAAACCAGATGCCTGCTAGGGCAGTTCATAATAATCTGGAATTGGTTGAGATACCTTCAGAATTGAAGGATTTAAATACTTATGAATCTATTTTGATTCAAAGTATCCATCCCTTTCAGGCTATTGTAAGAATGGAGCCCAAGACAGGGAAGTTGCCTCCAGCAGATTTACAGAGAGGATTAAAGGGAAGAGTTGTTTATTTGCCTCTAGATTTGAACAAAAACATTAACACAATTGGAGTTGAGAAAGTGGAAGAGGAACCTCTGGTTATCTTGGTTAATGGGGTTCCGACAAAGAATAAGAAAATATGGCAAGATTTAGTGGATGTTAGGAAAGTGAAAAATGCAACTTTGTATTTGAAGAAAAATAATAAGTACTATAAGAATGTATATGTTGCAGAAGAGGAAGTAAGTGATGAAGAGGATAGCGTTTTGTGTGCTGGCCAAATTGAGAAAGTAGAGGTGTCTAATAGTGAAGAAATATATGAACATTATAGTGTTCATCCTTTGCATTCCAAGGAAGTCATGGGGAATGCTATTGAGTTGTTTCAAATGAAACAAGCCAAAGGGAGTCCCATTAGTGTTTGGGAGGAAAGTTTGGAAGCTCGGTGTTTCCCACAGCTATTTCCCACAGGTCAAGGAGGAAGATATGATGAGCGACCTCGTCAAATTCCTGCGTCTGAATACCAGACTTTACGATTGTATGCAGAAGATGCTAGGTTTCGTCAATGCATTCCCTATTTGTTTCATCTCCTGTTTGAAAGCGATCTGTCTGGACTGTCATATGCAGTGAACCACATCTTAAAAAGTGGTATACAGATGCGAAACATCTCGGCAAGTGACTTTATGCATAAAGTCAATGTCCAAGACAGTATTTTGGATTCTCACTTAATTAATCTCATGGCGTGTCAGCGTGGTACTAATGAGTACTGGTACCGATGTCATGGTGATTTAAAATGTATGTTGAGGAACTTAGGAACTCCGACATGGTTCCTCACTCTGAGCTGTGCCGAGTATGGCTGGGAAGACTTACTTGAATTTCTACGAGAGGCAAATGGAAATATTGAAAACATTGAATTCAAGACACCTGGAGAACTGTGTTCTTTGGATCCAGTGAATGTATGCAGGTACTTCAATCATAGATTTGAAGCTATGATGTCTTTCATCACAAATAAAAAGAATCCACCTCTTGGAGAGGTGTTGGATTTCTTCTGGAGAAAGGAGTACCAAGCAAGAGGTGCCCCTCATATACATATGTTGTTGTGGATCAAGGATGCACCTAAATTTGGAACAGATCCGGATGACTTAGTGATGAGTTTCATAGAACAGTATTCTACGTGTGCTGTTCCAAACGCAACGGAGAAGAAAAGCCTAAGAGAACAAGTTCTACGTTTCCAAAGCCATCGTTGTGGAAAGTACTGTCGTCGTAAATTCAGAAACAAGGACAAGTTCTACACCAAATGTCGTTTCAACTTTCCACGACCGGTGATTTCTAAAGGAAGAGTGAACAGTTTGATGTCCTCGCTGCGACATAATGTGACGAGGAAATCACCCAAGAATACATACAATTTGAAAAGGAACGAAGAGTCCAAGTACATCAATGACTACAACCCAGTGATTTTGTCCATGTGGAATGCTAACATGGATATACAGTTTGTGGCTGACAACTGTATGGCTGTGGCTCGGTATGTGACATCTTACATCACCAAAAAAGAAAAGACAGAACTGAAGGATATGTGGGAGGACATTTCCCATGAAAAGAGCCTCAGCAAGAAGTTGTACAGTTTCAGTCTGAAGATGTTGTCGCATCGAGAAATCGGAGCTTACGAATGTTCTGACCGCTTGTCTTCAGCCAGTCTCTATGCCAAATCCAGGAGTATCGTTTGGGCAAGTCTTGGTCTTGCTGCAACACGAAATCGAGTTCTAAAACCTGTCCGGGAAATTGAGTATTTGGCGGAAAAGGAGCCAAACAGTACCGACATTTTGAAGACCAACATGTTGGATACATATTATCCAAATCGAAGCAGTCACCTTGAGAATGTTTGTCTATATGAGGTTCTACAAAATTATATATTCAAGAGGAACATCAAAGAAGATATTGAGAAAGGAGTGTATGCTGTAATTGGAAGTGAGGGATGTCTGGTCAAGCAAAGAAAATGCCAATTAGTAAACCATCGAAAATTGAGTGGCGAATCTCCAGAAAAAAAGGAGTTTTTCTATTTAGCACTTTTGCAACTTTTCAAGCCTTGGCGTACAGAAGAGGAACTGCTTGGAGATTTCCTCTGTTACGAAGACTCTTTCAATGCAGCCAAGGAGTCCATTGAATGTCCTGCTTTTCCTAAATATCAAGAAATGCTTACTTTGGAAATTGAGCAGGAAGCAATGATTGCAGCCGAGATTGCCAGAGACAGTTCTCAGGACAGTCAGAGTTCTGTTTCATTGAGTCAAGATCCACTTGGAGGACCTATTATCGAAAATGAAGCTGCCACTGCTATGAATGAAGTAGAAAGAGCCATGGCACATGCTCAGGAGGATTCAGTTAACTTAGAAGACTTGGAAAAACAACTTAACGTTGAGCAGAGGAAAATATATGATGAAGTTACCAAGGAAATTGAGCACGGATTAAGTCATGAGAAGAACGAGTGCTCATGTACATTGTTGAAGCCTGTCCGACTGTACGTGAGTGGAGAAGCGGGAACTGGCAAAAGTTTCCTCATTAAAGCAATTTCTTGTTATTTGCAGGAAAGGACTGAGTCATCGTTGTCTTGTGTTGTCACTGCTCCTACTGGACTGGCAGCACATAACATTAAAGGTATTACTTTGCATCGTCTACTGATGCTGCCGGTGGAGCATGACAACAAATTACAATACAACAAGTTATCTGGGGATGCTTGCTGTGAAGTTTCAAGAGTCTTGAGGAAAATGAAACTACTTATCATTGACGAAGTAAGCATGGTTTCCAATGTCATGCTTGCCTTTGTGCATTTGAGAATGCAAGAAGTACTTAAAACTGAATATGATGTGTTATTTGGTGGCAAACACATCATTGTTTTTGGAGATCTTCTGCAGCTGACACCAGTAAAAGGTCAACCTGTGTTCAAAATACTCACGCATGAAGATACCAGGAAGTGCCTAGGGAGCATTGGCAACGTCAATATATGGTTAAACTTCAATTATGCTGAACTGCATGAAAATATGCGTCAGGCAAAGGATGAAGATTACAAGAATATTCTACAAGATATTAGAATTGGAAAAGTGACCGAGCATGGGAAAGAAGCTTTAAATGCACGATTACTGACAAATTTATATCCCAAACAAGAGATTGTGCCTGAGAATATTTATCAGAAAATTACTGAGAAGAAATCCGGGATATGTTTGATGCCAACTCTTGCAGAATGTGCGATTTTCAACAACAAAATGTTGAATTTAGAAAAGCAAGAGATTGTGAAACTTGAAGCTATCGACAAATTAGAGCATATGGGATCAACAATTATTTTATCAGACAATTTGAAATCAAAATTGGATTCATTAGAGAAGACTATATCCAAAACAGCGGGTTTTGAAAAGACTTTGAATGTGTGTTTAAATTGCCGAATCATTTTGAGAAGGAATTTACATGTAGAAAGAGGTCTGGTAAATGGATCAATGGGTAATGTTGTTGATTTTGAGAAATACAGAAATAGAGATGGAATAGAATTTTTAAGAATTAAATTTGATGGCATTGAGGAAGTACAGCAAATTGGTCGTTGTTCTGCTAGGTTTTTGCTTGTTAAAGACTTATATGTTCGCCGTAAACAGTTTCCTGTTTGCTTGGCATATGCGGTGACAATCCATAAATCGCAAGGTTTAAGTGTAGACTGTGCATTGGTGAATATTGGCAGTTCTGTGTTCAAGGAGGGTATGGCATATGTGGCATTGTCACGAGTTAGAACTTTATCGGGATTGTACTTGATTGACTGTGATGTCACAAACATTTGTGCGGATCTAGATTGTGTTAAGGAATACAATAGGTTAAGAAGAGAGTATGCGCCACATTTGCCTCAATATCCTTTGTTTGAGAAACGTGTGGTAGGCCGGAAACGTAGAAATATCAGTAATAGTAGGGAGGTTGTTGCAAAAAGACTAAAAGTCAATGAACCGAAAATTGTTACCAGAAAGAAAGTGGATTCTGTTGAAGATGTTGTCGGTTTTCAATTTGAAAACAGTTCTGGTGTCAACTGCTATGCAAATGTAGTGGTTAATGTTCTCTTTTCACTACAGAGTTTAAGAGAACAGATTCTGTTGAATTCAGAACAAATTTTATGCTGTTTGTTGAATTCTGTTTTCGAGAAATGTAGCAGTGATCGAACAAAAGTAGAAAGTGTGTCTGAAGTTCGTTATCTGTTAGATGAATGTTCAGGTCAAACAGACTTCTCTGAAAATAATCAGCAAGATTGTCAGGAGTTTTTAATGTATATGCTTGATGTATTGCAAGATGAGGGTGTAGATGTAGATCACCTGTTTGGGCTTTCTTATCAATGGCAGCATGACTGCGATAACTGTTTGGTATCAAGTACTACTAGTGTAGACTCAGAAAGATTTATATATTTAACTTTGCCAGACAGTAAATCAGTGTCCTTTAATAAGCTAGTAAATGCAGCGGATCACAACATGGAGTGTAGCCAATGTAAATGTGATATGATGTCAACATTATTTATACGTAGATATGGCCAGTATGTCATTTTAATGATCCAACGATGTAGGCCTGATGGATCAAAATTGTCAACTTTAATAAAAAAATTTGTGGCTTCTCAGCTGTCAATATCAGGGAGGACTTTTGTAACTGTAGCAATTATCTATCACGATGGTCTATCAACAACATCAGGACATTATACAGCTTACTTAAAGTCTCAAAACGGCTGGTCATTCTGCAATGATTCCGTTGTAACTTTCAAAAAAAAATTGCTGTTTGACCTTAAAAATTCTTATCTGGTGTTTTTAAAACCAAAATTTTAAGTAGAGGGAATGTAAGTCTGCAATGCTGTCTAGATTAAAAATCCAACTATATAAACCTGATGCAAGTAAGTCTGCTTCATAGTAAGCAGTATCAGTGTCATAGGAAAAGGAGAACATGAGTGACAAAGAAGAGTAAGATATTAGTAGTCCAGGATTGTGAAAATAATCTCAAATGTTTTCTTTTTGAAAGTTGCGAAAATAGAAAATGTCGGGATTTGATTGGAAGAATTACAAGACTTGCGAATCGCGGCAACATGATTTGGCCTAGTGGAAACATGTGATAGAATGAGAGAAGTCTTTTTTTCTAGGTAACATATTTTTCGTATCGATGGAGGTTTTCTTTCAGAAAGTGGCGGGCTGAAAATATTTATAGCACAACAGAGTGGATGCTGTTCATAGGAGATCCTTCGACGTCATTGAAAGTAAGTTAATTTTAAGGAGTTTTGAAATCAGTTTTCTTAGTTTGTATGGGTTTTTTAAACACAGTCATTTTGATTGTGTTTTTTTTCCCCCGCTGTTACATGATGAATACCTTCAAGTCACTGATTTAAGTGAAATTTGATACATTCTGAGAACAGCAAAAATAAACCATTTAACATGTATAATTAATGTTATGCTTTTTGAAATTATGATATACATTTAGAAATGTGAGGTAGATATGGAGAAGCTGAGTCTTCTGTAAGTGTCAATTTTAATGCTTATAGTGCTGTACTTCTAGGTACTGTTTTTTTTTAAAAAAAAGAAATAGGCCTCACCTCAAAGAAAGCTCTTGAACGCACACATCTTATTTGCATCCTAAAACAATCATTTAAAATGTTTGACACAATTTTATGATGGTTTTACATCTCTTTTGCGCTGTTATTGCATCACTATTGTGAGACATAAGCAATGCAAAAGAAGCATCATGTTTCAAAATAGGCCTCATTTCATCAGCATGAAGATACTGTTTGTTTAAAATAAATATCTTTAGGATTGTGTAGGGGTCGTAGAGAAGTAGAGGTTTCTGTAAGTGTCAAAGTTGTTTAAAAACTGTTTCTTCTTGAACCTTTTCCCTTCTTTTTTCAAATTTTTAAATACATGTTTTAATATTTTTGGAAATGTTTGTTCTCTCTTTTACAGATTGAATGTATGAAAAATTTGCTTGAAAAGTTAACATGAATTATAAGGTAAATGTTTTCTACTTTTTTAACCTGCATTCCACTGCTGTTGATGTCACTGACTATGTTATGATTGATGTAATAAGTGGGCATGTTTTACTGCAATGGTAGGTCTTGACATCTATTATGTCGTCTGTATTCTTCTACAAGCATAAATTTGATATGCAACCCAGAGTACGGTTCACCTTAAACAAACTTTTAGAGAGGACACACCTTATCGTCACCCTCAATCATTCATTTAATCTATCACATTTAACATCTATTAGTTCTACTGCTTCATTTCTTTAATCTTTACTTTCCTGTGTTTGCTACTTCTCTCCTTCCTTTCTCTATTACTTAATTTTTCTACTCCTTCCAGTATTTTTCTCAGTCCCTCTCTTCTCATACTTCTTCATTATTATTCACTAATTCTGTCTCTATTAA
>NW_028241361.1:0-3000 GCF_964263255.1 Lissotriton vulgaris | reverse complement strand
CGACAAAGCAGTTGTTGGAGAGGTGCTCCCATACAACAAGGTTAAAAAGCTGCTCGTAGGTCGTTACGTTGCTCCCCTTGATCCATCCCTCAAGGGCTCGGCTGAAATAGTTCACATATTCCACCCAAGTTGTACCCGGGATTCGGGTGCAGTCGCGGAACCTCTGGCGGTACATTTCGGGTGTCAGCCCATATCGAGTGAGGAGGGCGGCCTTCATGTGATCATAGGACGTCATTTGGTGATCCGGGAGCTGTAACAGGGCATCACGGCCTTCATTGACGAACCTCCCCCATAGACCGGCTCCCCAGTCACTTCGATCGATCCGGTGAGAGGACATGGCGATCTCATAGGCCTTGAACCACTGCTGTATGTCGTCGTTTCGGTAGAACTCTCGGACAACATCTTTGGGAATGTGGACCTTTGGTTCTGAAGTTCCTGGGGTGCGTGGTTGCTCGGGCACCCCCAGGTCCTTGCCTTGCTTACGTAGTTCTATTTCTGCTAGTTTGCGCTCGTGTTCATATGCCAGTCTTTTTTCTTCAAGCTCTCTTTGTCTTTGTTTTTCCTCCCGCTCTTCTCGGAGCCGTAAGTGTTCTAGGTTCAATTTTTGTTCCGCCAGTTTTAGTTCTCCATCCATTTTGAGCCGTGCCAACTCTAGTTCATGCAGTCTGTTTTTCTCTCGCTCTTGGATCTCTTCCCGGGAGAGACCCGTTCTCCTTTCCTCGGAAGGAGTGGGGTTGGTTTCCGGTGCTTCGACGCGTTGGTCCCGGGGACTAGCGGGGTTTGCCTCTGCCCATGATTCTAGGGCGTGTTTAAAGTCATCTTTTGTGCTCAGACTGGTGGTAGCAATGCCCAGTTCTATACAAAATTGTTTTGATTCTCGATGGTTGTACTCCTCCAGCTTGTCCATTTGGAATTTCTCTGTAGACCCGCTCTCTTGGGCCGGCATTGTGGTTTAGTCGTGGGGTGAGTTGCTTTCTGTACGATTACGCGTTGGTTCGGATCGCGCCGCTGGCCACCAATGTTAGACGGGACCTGGAGGGTCGGCCGAGGACAAGGGGAGAGCCGTCTCCAGCGATCGTACAGACAAGTAACTTCCCCCCCACAGATAGGCACCACACAAAGAAAAGATTTAACGTTTTTTATAAGCAATCTTGAAGTACGGTAGAATGGTACAAGGAGGTCTGGACTCAGGGGTCCCCTCGATTCTAGTCTCTTGGATGGGAAAGGGGGTAGCGGGACAGTCTTATTACCAAACTGGTATTTGCGATGAGATGATGGATAGCTCACAATCCTCGAGCTCGGTGTTTCTTGAGGGACGGGCCGCGGCAGCGCCAGCAGGTCCCGATGAAGGTGGTAGATGCAACGGATCTCGGCAGCGCCAGCCGGTTCCAACAAGGACGGTGATTACAACGGGTCGAGGCAGCGCCAGCAAGTCCCGACGAGGATGTAGATTGCAGAGGGCCGCGGCAGCGCCAGCGGCAGGACGACAGTTCACAAGGTAGGGCTGCGGCAGCACCAGCAGTCCATCAAGGATGAGTTCTTCAAGGTATCTCTCGACTCCAGGATACAACTGCCTTCCTGCTCTGGAGCTGTCCCAGTTATAGGTCTGGCGGCCTTTGATGTCCGGACCCTCGCACTTGGAGGTCGGGAGGTCCGGGATGAGGGAGTCCAGACACCCAGCAGGGGGGTGGAGCCAGCGCCCGGGGAGGCTGGGGGCGATCGGCACCTGGCGGGGGAGAACCATCGACACTTCTTTCTCCCATTGACCTGCCAAGTGGGCCGTTCACCTCCTGGGTGGATGGTGGTGCCGGGATGTCGGGGCCTGGCCAGGCCCAGGGTTGGGGTCGGGCTGAGGCCACGCGGCCTCGTGGTGCAGTGTCCAAGATGGCGGCCGGGCCGGGCAATGGTGCTGACGGTGGCCCGGGCCCGTGATACAGAGATGTCCGGGAGTAGGAGTCCCGTAGGGGAGGGAGTGTGAGTTGCTTCGGTGGGTAGCACCTGGAGAGCTGACGTCCCGGCTCTGTCATGCGGGGAGGGAGCGAGCCCGTCATGTGGCCTGTCCAACACTTAGCAAAACACAACAAAACATAGCATAGCAAAACAAAACATAATAGCATAGCAAAGCATAGCATACAAAACATGACAAAACATAGCATAGCATAACAAAACAGCATGGGAAAACAAAGCATAGCACAATAAAACACAACAACACATAGCATAGCATAACAAAACATAGCATAGCATAACAAAGCATAGCATAGCAAAACATAGCATAGCATAACAAAACAGCATAGCATAACAAAACACAGCATAGCATAACAAATCAAAGCATAGGATAGCAAAATATAGCATAGCATAAGAAAACAAAACATAGGATAGCAAAACAAAACATACAATAGCATACGGCATCACTCAGCACTACCACAACATCACTCAGGGTCATCACAACATCACTATGCGCTACCACAGCATCACTCAACGACACAGCATCACTCGTTTGCCATCACAACATCACTCAGCGCCACCACAGCATCAATCTGTGCAACCATTCAACAACACCTGGTTCAAATATGTTCTCTCAATGTTTCAAGCTTCATTACAAATGTAACAAAAAATGTTTAATATTTCACTTCTGTTCTTGGATTTTCGTCATAATAAAATACACTGAACATAATCTTCACAAAAGTTAGTTACAAAACTTAAAGCCATTATAAATTACAATAACTTTTATTTAAGTATTAATTATTAAAAAAATTAAAACCATTGTTATTTGGAATATCAATACATGTAAGTCACGTAAATACAACACATATTGCATTACAAATGCTATAGGTGTCACAGTTGCGAAAGTTAGAACTATTGGCATTGTAAATGGCGAAGCTATTAATTTCGCTATTTTCAAAAACAAAACATAAATAAAAAAATTGTCATTTACATTGCCAATAGCTCAAACTTTCCTAATGAGAGACCTATTGCATTGCAAATGCTTGTTTTTTCTTT